>NC_086117.1:4087500-4202500 GCF_963921235.1 Mobula hypostoma
ATAAGTAAATATGGTGAAGGAAATGTTTCCAGCTTGGATTCTCTGAATTATTTAAATCAGTTGATACTTTCCCCCTGCACTTTTCTGAGTGTTTTGTTTCTCCAGGTGAAATCACGGCTTTCCTTTTATTTCACAGGTTACCAAGGTGCAGACAGATCGGCCAGCTCCTGAGAATGTCTACCACTCCAGGCCAAGGCCAGAGCCTAACTCCGTCCCTGAGGGAGAGTTGCAGCCCGCCAAATATGGCAGCAGGTTGTTCTTCTGGAACTCATGAAGGATGAAGTGGCCCCTGAATGGGAGTATTTAGATCCTGTGTTCGTCTTCAGTAATACCATGAGCCAGTTGAACCGTGGACTTTTGGTGCAGACAAATGTCATTAACAATAAAAAAATAATTTAACTGTGCCTTGTTTCTATTTTATTTTTATTTTCAATATGAGCAACATCTCACTGTTGTGTGGACACTGCCTAACACCAGTCTATGCTCTATGCTGAACCTCTGCAGACTTAAGTACAACATTTTGAACTTCCATTGGTCCATTGCACATTTGACTCTCCGCTTCAAAGGTGTTGTCTATTTATAAAGATTCGTGGCCATCTACTCAATATTCAGAGACAGATACAACAGATTGAAATAGTTTCACATGCAATAGCTTTTTCATGAGGAATTTTACGAAATGGTCCTGGTGTCGAAATTTTTGAACCAAATAGATAATTGGACATTTTATACAAGTTTTATTTAAATATGGAAATATTTTTGAAAGTGTTCACCTGAACTGCTTGCAAACAGATTCAGGATGCCTTCAAAAGATAATGCCTCAAAGTTGTGTCCATCATTATGGACGATCCAGGAAGCGCCTTCTTCTCATTGCTACCGTCAAGGAAGCGATATGGGAGCCTAAAACTCAAAAGTTTTAGGAACAGGTTCTTCCCCTCCATCAGATTTCTGAATGGACAATGAGCCATGAACACTACCTCACTATTTTTCTTGCTGTCTTTTTGCACTACTTAATTATATATAATATTTTTATATTATTGTAATTTATAGTTTTATTAACATATTGCAATGTACTGCTGCTGGAAAACAACAAATTTCACAACATGTACCGGTCTGAAACTGTGGGCCTGAAGTTATACTTTGTAATGTATCCCTGTGGTTGGGTAATGCATTTACTGAAGACTGGTAATTAAACTTGTGATTTAAACGTTAAAGTTAATTTTAGAATGGCATATATTAAACACACATGGGGCTTTTCAGACCACATTACTGCTAAATGAAGAATAAAAGTTTAGACAAGTATTTGACAAACATCTATCATTAAGCCTTTAGGTCAGATTAAAAAGTACAGAAGCTGTGAAGGCAGGGTTTTGAGACTTGACGTTAATCTGTTTTATGCAGCCTTTTGGCTTTTAGTTCAATGTTCATACAGCTGCTAGCCCTACAGCCTGAATAAATATAAGATTTGATATTATGAGGGACAAGCAGTACTTTGCAGAAAAGCATGTATTACTGTTAGTACAAGAAGTCACAAACCACAAGTAGGTTAATTGTGATAGTACAGGTTTCTGGGATTTCCTGAACTTCGTAATAGTTGGCAATTGGGAACTTTTTAAGAGTTATGGTAGAGAATGAGCACTTAACAGTTTATACCAGTCCAAAAACACAACCCCCTTTTTTTTCCCTGTTCAAATATCTTTTCATCATTCCCATTCACTGCAGCTGGAGAGAAAATAATCTGACCCTGCAAGTAATGACCATTTTCAATTAACAAGACCCCAGTGAGAAGGGAGTACTTTTACCTCTTTATTCTTCTACCTGCAATGCTTTATCCAAGCTTTCAGAGCCAGGGTTATCACTGACATATGTTGTCCAATTTGTTGTTTTATGGCAGCAGGACAGTGAAATACATAAAATTTACTAATTATCCAATTTTTGATACATTGTAATTTATAACATAAAAATAGTGAGGTGCTATTTGTAGGTTCCATTGAAGATCAGTGTGAAGTCTTGTTAGAATGGCTGCAGAGTGTATGCTGGCTGATTCTGCAAGGTGCAAGGGTGATGGACAAAACAAGTAGAAATAGATGTCCTGCAGCAGGGTCTCAACCTGAAACGTTGACCGTTTTACTATATGGATGCTGCTCGGCCCATTGATTTCCTCATTCTTTACCCCCAATTTCAGCACCTGCAGTCTTGGGTGTCACCAAACGCTGGAAATATGTAATTGAGCAGCACATTTATGGTCCTGATGTGGTAAGTGGGCAAAGGGTTAGCAGAGATGTGGTGGGCTGAAGGACCTGTTGTGCTGTACAATTTAAACTGAGAGTCCTTGGGTCAGGTAGTATCTCTTGGAAGAGAAACAGTTTCAATGGCTGGTCCTACTGACAAAAACTGGAAAGGTTGATGACATATAGAACTGTAAACTCTATTTCTCTCTGACTACAGATGCTGCCCGACCTCCTGAGTATTTCTGGCATTTTCTATTTTTTTTTTCAGATTTCCAGCATCTGCAGTTTTTTGTGAGATACTGGTTCCTGTCATTCACACCCATAGTGTGACCAGATCAAGTTCAAGTTTGTCATCTGACTGTATACTGTATATACAACCAAATGAAACATTGTCGTCTCTCAGCCTGAGGGAAGAAGCTGTTACCTAGTTGAAAGTCCTATTCCTGATGCTTCTGTACCTCCTTCCTAATGGTAGTGGGTCAAAGAGATTGTGGGGTGAGTGGTAGGGATCCTCAAGATGTGTACATGATCTCCCATGAGGGCCTCAGTTGGCCAAGGTCAACCATAGATATTGCATTCCAGCTGTCTATGTGATTTGCAGGCCAGGGTAGTACGATATGGAAAGTAAGCTGTTGCCCATGCAGTAGCCACCCCTCTCCATCCAGTTGACACATCTAAAGGAACGGCAGAGACCAGTACAGTTTGGCACCAGCGGCATCACAGCAGTTGCCAGTCAGCATTGAACTCAATGTAGAGCTGCCTTAGGGACTTCCACTCCAGATTATTATTTGGTGTTTACTCCCGGAGCTTTCCCCGTGAATAGGTATAGTCAGTCGCAAGACAGTGGAGGTTTGAGATCGGAGTTTTCCTTCTAGATGAGCTGCCAACCTTGGCTGATGAGCCCCATCTGCCCGAAGCGACTGGTTTTAAAGCTCCAGTAACACGCCCTTGGCCTTTCTCCTGTCAGTAGAAACAGTTCCACCAGGCTTAGTAGCTAAACCACACGTGAAGGCCAGGAGCTGGAATTGGTTGTCGGGGGCTTTTTGAGATGCACGTCACTAGGAACATTTAATAGGCAATGGGAACTCCTCCATCATCTGGGCCATGCCATCTTCGTAAAGCTACAATAGGCAGGAGGTACCGAAGCCTGAATCAGAATCAGATTTAGTATCACTGGCATATGTCGTGAAACTTGTTGTTTTGCAGCAGCAGTACAGTGCAATACATAATTTTAAAAAAATTACAATAAGAAATATATATAGAAATGAAATTTAATACAAAGTGCAAAAAGGGAGGAAAAAAATAGTGAGGTAGTGGTCATGAGTTTATTGTCCATTCAGAAATCTGATGGTGGAGGGGAAGAAGCTGTTCCTGAATCATTAAGTGTGTGTCTTCAGGCTCCCGTGCCTCCTCCCTGATGTCAGCAATGAGAAGAGGGCATGGCCAGGGTGATGGGGGTCCTTCATGATGGGCGCTGTTTTCTTGATCCCATAGCACCATGTTTGAATCAACCAGCAAAACTCTAATCTCAACAGTTTGGCAACACAATGACTATTTTGATCACTTTGTACTAAAATTGACTTTTTATACTAATTGTGCTCATAAAAAAAATCTGTATGTTTAATTTGTTGTCTTGTGAATGCTATCTATCTGATGCTGTATGCATGTGATGCTGCTGCCAGTCACATTTCTCTTTGCACCTGTATATAAATGTACTTGTGCAGAGGACGATATACTCTACACTGACTTCTTTATAATCAGATTAGAAGGCAGGAGTATCCCCATCATAGAGGACATCCTCAAATGGCGATGCCTCAAGAAGGCAGCATCCATTATTAAGGGCCCTCACAGCCGGACACATAATTTTAAGGTGATTGGCGGAAAGTATGGGGGAGATGTCAGGTTGTTTGGACAGAGATGCATGGAAAGCATTGCCAGTGGTGGTAATAATAATAACGCACCTATACATGGATGATTTTAAATTATATGATCATTCATCAGTAAGGCTAAAACAATTAATTCAAATAGGAGAACATGAACTTTGGACGAGTTAAGTGCAGAACATTAAACATAAAGGAAGGTGCAATTGAGCTAGTAAAATATAAAGCAGAGCACCAGTATACAGTACAACCGATGGATGAATATGAAACATAAGTATCTGGGATATCAACAAGCAAAGAAAATAGTTATAGTGCGATAAAGGGACAACCTTTGACAGAATTTACTTCCAGGCTTAAGAAAATCTGCCAAACAGAGCTCAATAGTAAAACTATAACAAAGTCAATAAACACTTCCGCTATACCCAATTTAGCCTATTCTTTTGGCATAATATCTTGGTCTGAAATCGATCTGGAAAATTTACAAAGAAAATGACAAATTTTAGAAAACACTGTGTACACCCGAATGCACTTGGATTAACACTACCGAGGAAAGAAGGAGAAAGAGGAATAAAAGACATTTTTTTTAAATTACACAATAGTTAGATTAAACTTCTTATATTTTCATCACTGAAAACAGGATTCAGCACTCCACACAAGCATATGCAATTCTGAAGAGAAGTACTGTACACACGAATAAACTTAAAAGAAATGATCATGACAAAAGAGAAAGTTAACCAACGGAACAGCATGAGGACATCCCCACGGTCTGAACAGACTAGATGTCAACAACAAAGCATCGAATGCCTGGCTCAGAGTTGGGGACCTCTTCCCAGAAAGGGAGGGGTTTCTTGGGGTTGTACAGGACCAGGTGGTTAACAAAAAAAAAATTAAAAGTACATAATAAAAGACCAACAAATTCAAGACGATAAATGCAGAAAATCCCAAGAGAAACCAGAAACAATCCAACACTTTACAGGATCCTGCAGCATTTTAACTCAATCTGATTACTTACACAGGCACAATCAAGTGGCAAACATTATTCACCAAAATCTTGCTTTAAAATACAAATTTATAAAAAGACACCATACCTTACTATAAATACAATCCTAATCCAGTTCTGGAATCAGAGTCCCACAAATGAAATTACAACTGATCCATTATTACAAATAGGACAATCCATAATAACCATCTAGATATAATATTACAGGATAAATAAGCAAGAACAATTTACTTAATTGGTATAGCCACTCCAAACAAACACAAACTACTGAAATCAGTAAGTGACAAACACCAGAAATATGAACAGGGTATACTTTGTCTTGATAGTCATCCCAAAGTCACTGCACAATAGCATTAAACAATTAGGGCTATTCAGTAACAATAATGTAAATCTTCAGAAAGCCACAAATATTAAACACCACAGGAATAATCTGAAAATTCCTAGCAATTGAGAAATGAGTGTGCTTGGCTCTGCCCGTACCTCAGGTTTTAGCAGCTGGAGCTGAGAGAAAAACTAAAATACAATAATAAAATAATAACTTTATTTATAGAGCACTTTTTATACAGACAGCGTAGTTCAAAGTGCTTTACAATGGGATAAAGTGCAAACATGAAAATAAGAAAAAACAAGAAGATGTTAATTAAAAGCACAGTTAAATAAATAGATTTTGAGCTGGAGTTCAAAAGTGTCAACTGAGTCTATATCCCTTTTAGTTTTATTGAGATTTACAGGTTGGGAGCGTGGTTCAAAAAAAGCTGCCAAGTCTTTTGAGGGGGATTGTTTAAATTGTAAAGACTTCTTAGAGTGTGTTAACGGGTCGGCACAGTGTCGTGGGCCGAAAGGCCTGTGTTGTGCTGGACGGGAGCTAACAGTAGCCTGCAGAGGGTGACTGTAGCCGGTTGGAAGGACTGTACTGCGGGCTGGAAAGACGCTGGCATTAACGATGTCAACAAACAAGGTGAGCCACCTGCTTTATCAAGTACCTCGCCACACCTCGCTGACAACAGAGAGGAACAGCTGCTTCGCATTTCCTGTGAATATTTTAGCAGCTTCAATAAAAATGCAGGCCAGGCAACATTGCAGCGCCTGGAGGTTTGGCAGCCTATCAGAACTGTACTCACACTTGCTGTGAATTATTTTGACACATCCACTTTCACAAGGATGTAAACACTGGGCGCCGATTGCGTCTCTGAAGTCGTCAAAGTAATGTGCTTAAAACCACACGTTCCACGATCTTCATAGCGAATCACGCAGCGTGTCCTATCCAATAACCCTGATGGTTGTTATACTTGGAAAACTTTATATTCCTTCACGTAATGCTCCGTTCTGACTTTACAGTTTAAACAAAACGCTACCTTACCAGCAATCCAGTTTTTGGAGCACTTACAGGAAAAAACCGCCGAGAGGATCAATGGGGTCTCTCCCCGACCCCACCCCATCCCCCTATTTGTGACATTTACCGGGAGCGAAGGGCCTGAAGTTTTGTTGAGGATCCCTACCACCCATCCCACAATCTCTTTGACCCACTACTGTCAGGAAGGAGGTACAGGAGCATCAGGACTAGGACTGTCAGACTGGGTAACAGCTTCTTCCCTCAGGCTGTGAGACTAATGTGAGACTACCCTGCTAGTCCTGACGAGGGGTCTCGGCCCGAAACGTCGACTGTACCTCTTCCTAGAGATGTTGCCTGGTCTGCTGCGTTCACCAGCAACTTTGATGTGTGTTGCTTGTGTACCCTGCTACCAGGAGGACAGGGAGCTACTATACTATTCACTGTTCACTTGAGCTGAGCACTACATGCATTTTGCATTGTCTTTTATTAATGTATATATGGTAATATTTTGGTTTATGTGGTATGTTTTGTGGGTCCAGAGGAACGTTTCGTTTGGTTGTAAATATGTACAGTTAGGTGACAATAAACTTCAATGTAATTAATGCACCGTGCCCATGTCTGACACTCCATCAGTTCCTTAACACAGAATTACACAGATGTGATTACTAACAGGAGAAAATCTGCGGATGCTGGAAATCTGAGCAACACACACAAAATTAGGAACTCAGCAGACCAGGCAGCACCTATGGACAAAAGTACAGTTGACATTTTGGGCCGAGACCCTTTGTCAGGACTGGGGGAAAAAAAGCTGAGGGGTAGATTTGAAGGGGAGAGAGAAAGACCAGGAGATAGGTGAAACTTGGAGGGGGTGGGGTGAAGCAAAGAGCTGGGAAGTTGATCGGTGAAAGAGACAGAAGGCCATGGAAGAAAGAAGAAATTGGTGGGGGGGTGGGAGGAGCAGCAGAGGGAGGTGATGGCAGGGCAAGGAGATAACGTGAGAGAGGGACAAGGAGATGGAAAATGGTGAAGCTGGGGGGTGGATAACAGTGATAGACAAATTGCAGTGGTCCAGGTCCTTGCTGAGGCAGGAGTTCAGTCTAGTCATGACCAACCTCTCAAAGCATTTCATCACTGTCGATGTGAGTGCTACCAGGTGATAGTCATTAAGGCAGCTCACATTATTCTTCTTAGGCACTGGTATAATTGTTGCCTTTTTGAAGCAAGTGGGAACTTCTGCCCATAGCAGTTAGAGGTTGAAAATGTCCTTGTATACTCCCGCTAGCTGATTAGCACAGGTTTTCAGAAACCTACCAGGTACTCCATCTGGACCTTCCGCTTTGCGAGGGTTCACTCTCTTTAAAGACAGCCTAACGTCGGCCCCTGAGACAGAGATCACAGGGTCATCAGGTGCAGCAGGAATCTTCACAGCTGTCATTATATTCTCCCTTTCAAAGTGTGCATAGCAGGCATTGAGTTCATCTGGTAGTGAAGCATCGCTGCCATTCATGATATTGGGTTTCACTTTGTAGGAAGTAATGTCTTGAACACCCTGCCAGAGTTGTTGTACATCCGATGTCACCTCCAACCCCATTCAATATTGTCTCTTCACCCTTGAAATAGTCCTCCACAAATCATACCTGGTTTTCTGGTACAGGTCTATCTTGCCAGACTTGAATGCCACAGATCTAGCCTTCAGCAGACAACGTACCTCCTGGTTCATCCACAGCTTTTGGTTTGGGAATGTACAGTAAATCTTTGTAGGCACACACTCATCCACACAGGTTTTAATGAAGTCGGTGACAACTGCAGCATACTCATCCAGGTTCAAAGATGAATCCCTGAATACAGTCCAGTCCACCGATTCAAAGCGCTCCTGTGCTTCTCTTGTCCGTACCTTCTTGGTTCTCACCACTGGTGCTGCAGTCTTCAGTCTCTGCCTGTACTCAGGGAGTAGAAGTACAGCCAGGTGATCAGACTTCCCGAGGTGAGGGCGTAGAATAGCACGGCAGGCATTCTTGATGGTGGTGTACAATGGTCCAGTGTGTTGTTTCCTCTGGTACTACAAGTGATCTGTTGATGGTAATTGCTTAGTGATTGTTTCAGACTGAACTGGTTAAAATCCCCCAAAATGACAGTGAAGATATTAGGATGTGCTGTTTCGTGCATGTTGATCTCATTGCTCAGATCATCTAAAGCCTGATTGACACTGGCCTGAGGTGGAATGTATATTACTACCAAAATGATCCTAGAAATCTCCTGTGGTAGGTAAAAAGGACAGCACTTTAACTGCTAGATATTCCAGGTTTGGTGAGCAGAATTGGGACAGCACTGATATATTTGTGCACCAAGAAGAGTTGATCATGAGGCATACTCCTCCACCTCTGCTTTTGAGAGAGTCTATAGCTCTATCCTGACGGTGTACAGTAAACCCGTCGTTCTGAATTGCTGCATCCGGTACAGAAGGGGTTAACCAGGATTCTGTGAAACAAAGGACACACGTGGTCCTAATATCCCTGATTCAGTACCCTAGCTCTGAGATCATCGATTTTATTCACCAGAGACTGCCTGTTTGCCAGCAAGTTCGTCAGTATTGGGAGTTTAAAACCCCGTTTTCTTAAACGCACTTGTATCTGCGACCTGCAGCCACGTTTCCTGTGTGAAATCCTATGAGGACAAACCTGTGCAATCAGTATTGCTTCCGTCAGTTTTAACTGCGATCATTCGTTTGAAGGCATTAAGACATCTTTGTTGACTGTACTGACCTTGGAAGCAGTTGTGTTTTTAACTGTAGCAGACTGAAATGAGAATACTTAATCATATCCACTGAGAGCTCTGCTACTACACGAGTCTCCCCGAGGCGCCCCGGACTGAAAAATTTAAACTACTCTGAGACTGCATCCACTGCTCGAGTTCAAAGTTTAAAGTAAATTGATTATCAAAGTACATATATATCACCGTATACTATCCCGGGATTCATTTTCTTGTGGGCATTCGCAGTAAGTACAAAGGAACACCATAGAATCAGTGAAAAACCGCACACAAGACAGGCAGAGATCAATATGCAAAAGACAACAAGCTGTGCAAATACAAAAAGAAAAAAACAAATTAAATAATAATAATAAATAAACAATAAATATTGAGAACATGGGATGAGTCCTTGAAAGTGAGACCACAGGTTATGGGAAGAGTTTAGTGACGGGGCAAGTGAAGTTGAGTGAAGTTTTCCCCTTTGGTTCAAGAGCCTGATGATTGAGGGATAATAACTGTTCCTGAACCTGGCGTGTTGGATCCTGAGGCTCCTGTACCTCTTCCTGATGGCTCTAGAGAGGGTTTCAGAGACTCTCAACCTTCTGAGAAGAGGTTTCAAAAACCCTCATCTCTATATTAAGTGCAAGTCCCCGACCTCTGGATTGTCCCAGGAGACGAAATATCCCTCCACATCCACCCTGTAAGGACCCCTCAGTATGTTAATGAGTTTTAGATGTCACTCCAATGACATATATGGTAAAAATTGCTTCATAAAATATCTCCTAGTCTGTGCAAGGTGGGGTGATAATGTATAAACCACGAAAGAAGGCTAATGGATCTGATATTGTTTTATAATTCAGCCAAACGGCAACACATCTCACCTCTTTATTTCTCCAATTCTCCAACTTTCCACCTCCCCACATCTCCACCTTTTCCTCTTGCCACATCTCCGCCTCTACCTCCCTCATCTCCCACACTTTGTAGGATTTACAGTGATGCAGCCAGTCAATATACTCTTCACTGCACATCCAGAGAAGTTTATCAAAGTTTTAGATGTCATGCCAAATCTTCGTAAACTTCCAAGGAAGTAGAGGCATTGCTGTGCTTTCTTCATTATTGCAGTAACATGCTGGGTCCAGGAAAGGTCCCCTGAAATGATAATACTGAGCAATTTAAAGATGCTGACTATCCCCCCAGCTGAGGACTGGTTCATGGACCTCTTGTTTCCTCCTCCTGAAGTCAGTAATCAGCTCCTTGGACTTGCTGACATTGAGTAAGAAGTTGTTGTGACACCACTTAGCCACGTTTTCAATATCCCTCCTATATACTGATTCATCACCATCATTAATTTGGCCAACGTCATTGATGTCATCAGCAAACATGGATATGGTATTGGAGCTGTGCTTAGCCACACAGTCGTAGGTGTAAAGCAAGTAGAGCAGGGGCTAGGAAATCTGCAGATGCTGGAAATTCAAGCAACACACACAAAAAATGCTGGTGAACGCAGCAGGCCAGGCAGCATCTCTAGGAAGAGGTACAGTCGACATTTTGGGCCAAGACCCTTCGTCAGGACTAACTGAAAGAAGAGATAGTAAGAGATTTGGAAGTGGGAGGTGGAGGGGGAGATCCGAAATGATAGGAGAAGACTAGAGGGGGAGGGGTGGAGCCAAGAGCTGGAAAGTTGATTGGCAAAAGGGATACAAGACTGGAGAAGGGAGGCGATCATGGGACGAGAGGCCTGGGGAGAAAGAAAGGGGGAGGGGAGCCCGGAGGGTGGAGAGCAGGCAAGGAGTTGTAGTGAGAGGGACAGAAGGAGAAAAAAGAGAGCGAGAGAAAAGAAGGGGGAAAAATAAAAAATGAGTCGTGGAATTAAAATGTGTGGCAGAGAAATCAAGATCTCCCAGTGGCCACACATTTTAATTCCAAGTCCCATTCCCATTCTGATATGTCTATCCATGGACTCCTCTACTGTAAAGATGAAGCCACACTCAGGTTGGAGGAACAACACCTTATATTCTGTCTGGGTAGCCTCCAACCTGATGGCATGAATATTGACTTCTCTAACTTCCGGTAATGCCCCTCCTCCCCTTCATACCCCATCCCTTATTTATTTATTTAATATATTTCCCCCTCCCCTTTTTTTCTCTCTCTTTTTTCTCCCTCTGTCCCTCTCACTACAACTCCTTGCCTACTCTCCACCCTATGGGTCTCCCCTCCCCACTTCTCTTTCTCCCCACGACTCCCGTCCCATGATCCTTTCCCATCTCCAGCCTCGTATCCCTTTTGCCAATCAATTTCCCAGCTCTTAGATCCACCCCTCCCCTCCCATCTTCTCCTATCATTTCAGATCTCCCCCTCTCCCTCCTACTTTCAAATCTCTTACTAACTCTTCTTTCAGTTAGTCCTGACGAAGGGTCTTGGCCCGAAACGTCGACTGCACCTCTTCCTAGAGATGCTGCCTGGCCTGCTGCGTTCACCAGCATTTTGTGCGTGTAGAGCAGGGGTCTAAGCACACAGACTTGTGTACCTGTGCTGATTCAGATTGTGGAGAAGGTGTTGTTGCCAATTCAAACTGATTGGGGTCTCCAAGTGAGGAAACCGAGAATCCAATTGCACAGGGAGGTATTGAGGCCAAGATCTTGAAGTTTATTGATTAGTTCTGAGGGATGATACATTGAATGCTAAGCTGTAGTTGATAAAGGGGACCCTGATGCATGTATCGTTGCTGTAGAGTTGTTCCGAGATGGAGTGAAGAGCCATTGAGGTGGCATCTGCTGTGGACTTGTTGCTCTGGTAGGCAAATTGGAGCAGATTCAAATCGCTTCTCAGGCTGGAGTTGTTATGGTTCATCATCAACCTCTGAAAACACCTCATCATTGTGGATGCACAATACTCATTGAGACAGGTTACGACATTCTTCTTAGACACTGGTATGACTGAAGCTTGCTTGAAGCAGTTTGGTACCACACACTGCTAAAGCGAGAGGTTAAAGATCTCAGTGAACGCTCCAGCCAGTTAATCAGCACGGGTCGTTAGTATTTGGCCGGGTAGCCCATCCGGGCCAGATTCTTTCCATGGGTTCACCTTCCTGATGGATTCTCTCATGGCTGCCTCAAAGACTGAAATCACAGGGTCATCAGGGGCTGTGGGATTTCTTAGCGGTTCCTCCATGCCTTGATGGTCAAAGAGCATAGAAGGCTCATCTAGGAGTGAAGCCTTATTGTCACCAATATCACTTGATTTAACTTTATAAGAGGTGTTAGTATTCAAGCCCTGCCACAATTGCCAAGCCTCCTTTATTGATTCCAGTTTAGTCTGGAATTGCCACTTTGCCCGTGAGATGGCTTTCTGGAGATTGTACCTGGACCTCTTGTAACTTTCTTAGTTGCCTGATTGAATGGCTCTGATCTGGCGCTCAGCAGATTGAAGCCTCATAGTTCACCAAGGGCTCCTCGTTGGGATAGACTCTGAATGATTTTGTGGGGACACACTCGTCTACAACTGTTTTAATAAAGTCCAATACAACCATGCTGTATTCATTCCAATCTACAGATGAGTCCTTGAGCATGACCCAGTCCAGAAATCAAAGCAACCCCATAGCCACTCCTCTGCCTCCCATGATCACCTCTTTGTTGTCCTAATCTCTGGAGCCTTGCTTTTTAATGTCTGCCTGTGTGTAGGTAGGAGAAAGACAGCCAACTGATTAGATTTCCCAAAATGCGGTCTGGGCGTGGAACGGTAGGCATTCCTTACCTTAGTACAACAGTGGTGTGGTGTGTTGGGACCCTGGTGCTACAGGTTAGATGCTGATGGTAATCGGACAGGGTTTCCTTCAAACAAGCCTGATTGAAATCGCCGACTATGATATGAAATGTGTTGGGGTAAATGTGTTGCAGTATCTCAAGCACTTGATTGTGGTCAAACCCTCACTAATTTTTATAGATGCACCGTAGAAAGCATTCTTCTAGGGTGCATCACAACCTGGTATGGAAGTTGTCCTGTCCAAGACCAGAAGAAGCTGCAGAAGATTGTGAACACAGCCCAGCACATCACACAAACCGATCTTCCGTCCGTGGACTTTACACCACACTCTGTCAGAGCAGTGCTGCCAGGATAATCAAGGACACAACCCACCCATCCAACACACTTTTCGTCCCTCTTCCCTCCGGGAGAAGGCTCAGGAGCTTGAAGACTCGTATGGCGAGATTTGGGAACAGCTTCTTTCCAACTGTGATAAGACTGCTGAACGGATCCTGACCCGGATCTGGGCCGTACCCTCCAAATATCCGGACCTGCCTCTCGGTTTTTTTGCACTACCTTACCTTCCTTTTTCTATTTTCTATTTATAATTTAAATTTTTATTATTTACTATCGATTTGTACTCCAGGGATCATGGAGAGCAGGATCAAATATCGCTGTGATGATTGTACGCTCCAGTATCAATTGTTTGGCGATAATGAAGTGTAAAGTATAAAGTAGTCAGCTGCTGCTGGTATGTAATCTGTGATCAGGATCACAGAGGAGAACTCTCTTGGTAGATAGAATGGTCGGCATTTGTTCATTAGGTGTTCAAGGTCATGGGAACATGAGTATGACTGCTTCTATGTTTTAGAAGTTTAAAGTGTTGAGTGTGTGTCTTCAGACTCCTGTAACTTTGATGGTAGCAATGAGAAGAGGGCTTGTCCTGGGAGACGGGGGAGAGGCTTAACGATCGGTGCCCAAAAAGGGTTGCTTTGCAGGTGCAGCAGGCTATCAAGATGGCAAAAGGAATGTTGGCTTTCATTGCTAGAGGGATTGAATTTAAGAGCAGGGAGGTTATGCTGTGTCTGTACAGAGTACTGGTGAGGTTGCACCTGGATTACTGTATGCAGTTCTGGTCTCCCTGGCTTGAGGAAGGATATACTGGGTTTGGAGGTGGTGCAGGGGAGGTTCACCAGGTTGATTCCAGAGATGAGAGGGTTAGACTATGAGGAGAGATTGAGTTGCCCGGGATTTAGGATGGAGATGAGGAGGAACTGCTTTTCCCAGAAGGTGGTGAATCTGTGGAATTCTCTGCCCAATGAGGCAATGGAAGCTACCTCAGTAAATATATTTAAGACAAGGTTGGATAGATTTTTGCATAGTAGGGGAATTGGCGGGGCAGGCTTGATGGGCCTGATGACCTACTGCTGCTCCTAGTTCTTATGTTCTTATGCCACCTTTTTGGGACATCACCTTTTGAAGATGTCCTCAGTGCTGGGGAGGCTAGTGGTCCATGATGGAACTGGCTGAGTTTTCTGCCACTTTTCCTGATTCTGTGCAGTGGCCCCTCCACACAAGCTGGTGATGCAATCAATTAGAATGCTCTTCACATTATCATCTGTAGAAATTTGCTAGAGTCTTGTGTGCTCCTGCGTACAAATGTAGAAATCGGGGACACACTACTTTACACTTCATTGTCGCCAAACAATTGATACTGGAGTGTACAATCATTACAGTGATATTTGATCCTGCTCTCCGTGATCCCTGGAGTACAAATCGATAGTAAATATTAAAAATTTAAATTATAAATAGAAAATAGAAAACAGAAAGTAAGGTAGTGCAAAAAAACCGAGAGGCAGGTCCGGATATTTGGAGGGTACGGCCCAGATCCAGGTCAGGATCCGTTCAGCAGTTTTACCACAGTTGGAAAGAAGCTGTTCCCAAATCTGGCCATACGAGTCTTCAAGCTCCTGAGCCTTCTTCTGGAGGGAAGAGGGACGAAAAGTGTGTTGGATGGGTGGGTCGTGTCCTTGATTATCCTGGCAGCATTGCTCCGACAGCGTGCGGTGTAAAGTGAGTCCAAGGACGGAAGATTGGTTTGTGTGATGTGCTGCGCCGTGTTCACGATCTTCTGCGGCTTCTTTCAGTGTTGGACAGGACAACTTCCATACCAGGTTGTGATGCACCCTAGAAGAATGCTTTCTATGGTGCATCTATAAAAATTAGTGAGAGTTTTAGGGGACAGGCCAAATTTCTTTAGTTTTCTCAGGAAGTAAAGGCGCTGGTGGGACTTCTTAGCAGTAAACTCTGCTTGGTTGGACCAAGCCAGGTCATTTGTGATATTGACCCCGAGGAACTTAAAGCTTTTGACTTGTTCCACTTGCGCACCACCGATGTAAATTGGGTCGTGCGGTCCGCTACTCCTTCTGAAGTCAACAATCAATTCCTTTGTCTTGCTGACGTTGAGGAATAGGTTATTGTCTTCGCACCATGCCACCAGGTTCTTAATTTCTTCTCTGTACTCAAACTCATCATTACCCGAGATCAGGCCTACAATTGTTGCGTCATCAGCAAACTTATATATTGAGTTTGATGGAAACTTGGCTGCACAATCATGGGTGTACAGTGAGTACAGCAGGGGGCTGAGTACACAGCTTTGTGGGGCACCGGTGCTCAGAGTGATTGTAGAGGAGAGCTTGTCCCCTATTTTTACAGCCTTGGTCATGTCTGTGAGGAAGTTGAAGATCCAGCTGCAGATGTGAGTGCTAAGGCCCAGGTTCCGGAGCTTAGGAATCAGTTTATTTGGATGCACCACCCAACTCACCTGCAGTTCTGAAGGTGGCCATCACCTTGAAGTGGCAATTTACATGTCAATGTAAACTGTCAAGTCCGATTGGAGTGAAGATTGGATTGATAGGAGCAGATAAAGGACTCTGGCCCAGAGAGTTCAATACTCTCAATGTGAAACTCACACAGTGGGAGGTCATAAATTTACCTACATCATACCCAGAGCATGAAACCGGGCAAACCTCTCTGCAAACACTGTGATTCTTACTGAAATCACTTGATATATGTTAATATATCAGTCAGAAGGGAAAAGAGAAATGTAAATAGCAATTTGTCAAATGCAGGATAAAGAAAACTACAGCACTAGGAATATCTTGCACATCTTGTAGTTTAATATTGCAATTACCGTGTTCAGGGAGGGGTATCACCTCTGGTGAAGGGGCTTTTTTATGTACAGTCTGGACTCAACTCTCACCTCTCACCTGTGGCTCCAAGCAGCTGTTTGCATGTGAGAGCGGCCAAACCCCGGTATACTGCTTCGACAGGCGGGCTAAACCAGGTGAAGGTAGCCAGCGGGCCTCATACCCCGGTGAGACAGGGACATGCCTGTCCTAACATGTGAAGTCAGATCTGGCAGACTGGGCGGATGAGACCTACAGTGAGATCCAACGGCCAGGAAGGAGGTTCTGTAACACTCTGTGGAGAGCGAACAGCATGACAAGGCACAGGAGATGTCAAGGTCAACCACTGCAACCAAGGAAGACCCCAGTTTGTGGCGACTACTTGTACCACTGGACCCAGACTTCCGAGGTTGTGAGAGTGGAACTGCCGCAGTGTAACAGATTTTCCACTTTAAAAACTCCCCTGCACAGGTCTCCTGCCATCGTTGGATACGACGGGCAACAGCCACCACAGTGTTGCCATCCAGAGATTGGTCAGACACAATTGCTACAGCTTTTTCACAAAAGCTGTTGTTAAGTTTTGCCTCCATTTCTTAAAACAAATGTTACGTCTCAGTTTCTAATCAGCAGTCAGATTCTTTGCCACATGATTGAGTAAGGTTATCAGAGGTTACGGGGAGAATGGGGTTGAGAGGGTGACCATGGTAACGTGATGGTTAGCGTGATGCTATCACAGCTTAGGGCCATTCCCAAGTTCAGATTTCAATTCTCCTGCTGTTTGTAAGGAGTTTGTACGTTCTCCCCGTGATCATGGGGGTTTCCTCCACGTGCTCCAGTTTCCTCCCACATTCCTTTCTTTTCTTCTTTCTTTATTAATCTTTTTATTGATTTAAAAGAAGCATAAATACAATCAAGAGGAGAATTATCTCAAATATATGTATCAGTAACAACACAAACCGAGATTAAGATAGACATTGTCGCAATCATAGATATTGTTAAACTAGTATAAAATATATAATAAAAAAATGAGAACAGCAATTTCCTCGTATCAGTTTATGAAGAGAAAAGAAAAAACATTGAGTTTTAAATGAAGAGAAAAAAAAATCCCCACTACACTATATAAAAAAAGGGACTGGGCAGTCCATTTTGAGGATACGACCAAAAAAAAAGAAAGAAGGACTTTCTGATCAAATCTAGAACTTCGAAAAAAAGGATTGAAAGAGTAATAAATCAAATTAAATGAAAATATTGGATAAAAGGTCACCAGATTTGCTCAAATTTAAAAGATATATCAAATGTCCACCCACATTCCAAAGACGTACTAATTAGGAGGTTAATTGGTCATTGTAAATTGCCCCGTGCTTAGGCAAGTGTTAAATAGATGGGCTGCTGTGGTACAGCTCTTTGGGCCTGCCCAGGCCATCCTGCGTTGTATCTCTAAATAACATCAGCTATGGCAGAGCAGATTCAATGAGTCGAATGGCCTAATTCTGCTTTTATGTCTCATGGTTTTATGGTCCACATAGTGTGCCTCCAGTAATCTCCAGTAGTGTCGTACTGACGACTATCACAGGGAAATACCCTTGTTCTTACAAATTGTGTGTTCTCTTTGGGGTGACATTTGCAACTGCTAACCACTTTTCAGAGTTCTGCCTCATAAATAAAACATTTTGAAACAAAGGTCTTAATTTATTGACAGTTTAATAGCCTGGGCCCAGATTCCTGGTACTTGGAATGTGACGGCCAGCACAGTTGTCGTCTTGATGGGACTGTGTGTGTAATTGCAGATTACCCCTTTGCAAATTGTCTGCTCTGAAGTAGGGAGATTTATTCTGTTAAAATAAACCCACGGGCCTAATTATTATTGGAATGTAATCCTGAAAACTCCACTGAAATCTAATTGAAATGCAATCTGACAACATGCCTTGATAGAAAACAATGTGCCTACTGACCTGTGAACACTTTTCATCTTAAAGTATTTAAGCAAAATGTATATTAAAAAAAACTCTTCCACACATGCAACTTTCTTCTTTGTATCACTTATGACTTTTTAACTGGATTCCTTGCTTGCTCCTTAAGTGATTGCCCAAGACAGCAAACGTCTGATGTATTATAATCCCAGTGATTAGACATGGAGTCAGATTTCATCTGGACTCTTTCACAAAGGCTTAAATAGTAATTTAATTTCCAAACTAACTTCCATCTGAAGTTGACTCTACATGACATCACCGTGAGAGCAAACTGAATTCAATCATTTAGATATTTATTTATGCAATAGTCATAGCCAAGGATGCCAAATTAATCAAGAAAAAAATGGCTTGAAAGTTAAGGCATGAATTCAGATTTACTTATGTGTACAAGTACTTAATTGATCATCCGGATCAGGGCAAAGATTTCTTAGCTAATTTTATTCGATTTTTATTTAGGACTAGGACCACCAGACCGGGTAACAGCTTCTTCCCTCAGGCTGTGAGACTAATGAATACCCTGCCACCACGAGGTCCTGGTCTTGTCATTAGGACAGTGAGCTGTTTACTGTTTACCTGTACCGTGCAATTATATTTTATTAACTTATTTATGGTAGTTTTTTGTTTTATGTGCTGTGTGTGATATACAGTGCGTATAAAAAGTGTTTCCCCCCGCCTGGAAGTTTTCATGTCTTATTGTTTTACAACATTGAATCACAGTGGATTTAATTTGGCTTTCTTGACACTGATCAAGAGAACTGCAATGTGGGAGAAGATTTGTTTTCCAGCAACACAATGACCCCAAGCATAAAGCCAAAGCTACACAGGAATGGCTTAAAGCCAAAGTTAATGTTCTGGAGTGGCCAAGTCCAAGACCAGACTTCAATCCAATTGAGAATTTGTAGCTGGACTTGAAAAGGGCTGTTCACTTATAATCCCCATGCAATCTGACTAAGCTTGTGCAGTTTTGTAATGGGGAAAAATTGCAGTGTCCAGATGTACAAAGCTGATAGAGTCCTATCCACACAGGCTCAAGGCTGTAATTACTGCCAAAGGTGCATCTACTAAATTCTGACTTGAAGGAGGTGAGTAATTATGCACTCAATTATTTTGTGTTTTATATTTGTAATTAATTTAGATCATTTTGTAGAGATCTGTTTTCACTTTGACATGAAAGAGTCTTTTACTGTTGGTCAGTGTCAAAAAAGCAAGTTAAATCCATTGTGACTCAATGTTGTAAAACAATAAAACATGAAAACTTCCAAGGGGTGAATATTTTTGATAGGCTTTGTATGCTTTGTGGGTGCACTGTGGTCCAGAGGAACAGTGTTTCATTTGGTTGTATAGATGTATGGTAGCAGTTAGCGCAAAGCTATTACAGCTCAGGGTGACGGAGTTCGGAATTCAATGCTGACATCATCTGTGAGGAATTTGTACACCATCTCCCGGTGGAATGCGTGGGTTTCCCCCAGTGCTCTGGTTTCCTCCCACAGTCAAAGACATAACAGTTAATAGGTTAATCGTCCCGTGATTAGGCTGGGGTTAAATCGGGGGTTGCTGGGCAGCGTGCCCGCTAGTGTGATGAACCGATAAACGAGGCTTTGGGGTTTGCATCAGAGGACTCAGTTTGGTTTGGAATGTTGTTGTTCGCTTTAGTTGTTTGCATAGTTTGTGTCTTTTAAAATTTTCTCTTGTTCCTCGGGCATTGGTCGTATTTTGTTTCTTTAATCGGGTTCTTTCAGGTTTCTTGCTTTGTGACTACTGGTGAGCAAACAAATCTCAAGGTTGCATAATTTATACATTCTTTGGTAATAGATGTACTTTGAATCTTTTAATTGAATTGGTTTGGTACAACTCTGTGGGCCAAAGGGCCTGCTCCTGTTCTATGTATTGACAGAAAGGTACGTTGCATCCGGAGTTTCTCCGGTTAGCAGACGATTTCCCTCCACGCCGCTTTGAGGTAGTGGGGAACTGCATACGAGGCAAGTTACAGCAGTGGTTTGCCATTGCCTTCTGCCGGCTGAGTTTCCAAAGAGATCACCAGCTCGTAACCCAGCACGGATGGAAAGCGTGCAGGGGAGCCGGCTGGATTCAAACTCTGGACCTTTCGTCCCAAAGTCCGACGCTGATGCCACTATGCCACCAGCCGGGTCATTCTGTGTATTACAGCAACAAAAAAGCTTCAACTGTCGAACTCAAGCTCATGATTAACCACAAAATTACTTTATATTTTACTTTATACTTTATTGTCACCAAACAATTGGTACTAGAACGTACAATCATCACATTGATATTTGATTCTGCGCTTCAAACTCCCTGGATTACAAATATTAAATATTAATGATATTAAAAATAGTTAAAATTAGTAAATATTAAAAATTTAAATTATAAATCATAAATAGAAAATAGAAAAATGGAAAGTAAGGTAGTGCAAAAAAACCAAGAGGCAGGTCTGGATATTTGGAGGGTACGGCCCAGATCTGGGTCAGGATCCATTCAGTAGTCTTATCACAGTTGGAAAGAAGCTGTTCCCAAACCTGGCCGTATGAGTTTTCAAGCTCCTGAACCTTCTCCCGGAGGGAAGAGGGACAAAAAGTGTGTTGGCTGGGTGGGTCGTGTCCTTGATTATGTTGGCAGCACTGCTCCGACAGCGTGCGGTGTAAAGTGAGTCCACGGACAGAAGATTGGTTTGTGTGATGTGCTGTGCTGTGTTCATGATCTTCTGCAGCTTCTTTCGGTCTTGGACAGGACAACTTCAATACCAGGTTGTGATGCACCCTAGAAGAATGCTTTCTACGGTGCATCTAGAAAAATCAACGAGGGTTTTAGGGGACAGGCCAAATTTCTTTAGTTTTCTCAGGAAGTAAAGGTGCTGGTGGGCCTTCTTGGCAGTGGACTCTGCTTGGTTGGACCAAGTCAGGTCATTTGTGATATTGACCCCGAGGAACTTAAAGCTTTTGACCTGTTCCACTTGCGCACCACCGATGTAAATTGGGTCATGCGGTCCGTTACGTGTTGTGAAGAGATTGAAGTATTTGCTGTGAATTCCCACAAGAAAATGCATTTCAGGGTATTATGTGGAGACATCCAGTACTATGCAAAAGTCTCAAGTACATATATATATATAGATAGATAGATAGATAGCAGGAGTGGAGTGCTGTGGGAGGGCTGTGGCTCAGGTGGCAGAGACAGAGTGCCAGGGGCAGGGGGTGGTGTGGGTGCAGACACACCCAGTCCTGAGATACCAGGCAAGGCCATTTGATTCCAAACAATCAATTTATTGATCATTACAGAATGCCTCTCTGGTGCTTCCTGCTCCCTCCCCTCTCCCTTCCCCTTTTCCCAATCATGATTCCCCTCTCTCTGCCCCCTTCCCACTCTCAGTCCACAATAGAAACCCATATCAGAATCAGGTTTTTTTGTGGCAGCAGTACTGGGCAATGCATAAAATTACTTCAGTACTGTAAAAGTCTGAGGCACCCTAGCGAGACTTTTGCACAGTACCGTATGTGTAATTTGATAATAAATTTACTTTGACCTCTGAACTTTGTTGTGCTGAACATTGTGGGCGTGCAGTGTTGGTGCTGGAATGTGCTGTGACACTTGCTGGTTGTCCCCAGCACATCACATGTCACTGTATATTTTGATGTACGTATGATAAAGAAGTGAATCTGATCTGATCTGCTATTGGAAAGGTTCATCTGCGTTGATTCACAAAGGCAAGGGCATCTTGTGGATTGGTTTGGACCAGGGAAGAAAAAAATATTCCAGATTTATTTTAAAATGCTGAATATTAGATGAGTTCATGCATTCCTGATATTTGAAGCAGGATAAAGCACGTTTCAAGAAATGCAACTTTAATATTTGTGAGAGGTAGAGATTCTTTGAGCTGCTCTTTGACCTTACTTTGGTTACACTGATCTATCACACAGCTGGTGAGATGACTAATGGTCATGTGACAACCACGGATACTGCTGCCGAGTCTGGGCGCTCTCGCAGGCGGGCCGCTGAAAGAAGACTGCAATCACACACGTGGGAATGAACACATTCCAGCCAATTAGGGTTTCTTTGTAATTGTATTTAACTCTCTTCCTTTCTGTCAGTCTTGTCACATCTGAATCAAAGCACAGGGACAACGAGTTAAATACTAACCAGTACTCTACAATGCTGCCCTCTACACTACTGTGCTGCCCTCTTCGCTATGCTACTGTGTTGCCCTCTACGCTGCAGTGCTGCTCTCTACTCTACTATGCTGCCCTCTACACTGCAGAGCTGCCCTCTACACTGCAGAGCTGCCCTCTACTCTATTCTGCTGCCCTCTATGCTACAGTGCTGTAAACAAAGCCCTGTTAATTTAGTTCTAGGTTACCGCTTTTGAGCTGGAGTGATGGCATTAGGTTTCAGTTAGTTTGAGAGTTTGCAGCTATCAGCCCTGTTTGTCTGGCATTTATTATTTTCCTTTGTTCTGAAGCTCCTATTAAACCTCAGCGTACTGTTCATTGCATGCCTATGGGTCTCTTTTCACTTGGGTCATCACTGATGCCTGTCTAGGAAGGTGAACTGTTCATTCCGTGCCTGTGTCTCTCTCCGCACTTGTGCCTGTCAGAGTATACTAGAGATGGATAGCAGACATCTCGATAATGTGAGGCCAACAGATGACGTTGCAGACGTGAAACAACGGAGCGTGCTGCTGGCCAGGTTCATTTGTTCATTGTCTGTCGTGTCAGCTCGTCCGGTGGCATCTGTATAGAGACTGGTTAGGCTGGCTCAGGTGAGGAGGGTCAGGAATACTGGCCATCAGGGAGAAGAGTTTAAAGAGACCGCGTGAGAAAGGAACATTGGCATGAGAATGGGCATTCGGCAGAGAGCAGGACCCAAACACGGAAAATTCGGTGTTCATTCCAGAGGGTTGCGAAGCGTCCAGACAGAAGACTTTTACTTTATTCAATGGACAGCAGTAAACATCCTCTCGGGATGCGTCACAGCTTGGTATGGCCACTGCTCTGCCTGTGATGGCAAAAAACTGCAGAGAGTTGTGAGCACAGCTCAGCACATCAGAGAAGCCAGTCGTCCCTCCACGGACTTTGTCTACTCTTCCCACTGGCTAAATAAAGCAGCCAACGTAATCACAGGCCCTGCCCACTTTATACATTCTCTCTTCTCCCCCTCCATCAGGCAGCAGATACAGAAGCCTGAACACATGTACCACCAGGCTCAGGGACAGATTCTGTCCTGCCGTATCAGACTATCAAACAGTTCCCTAGTACAGTAAGGTGGACTCCCGACCTCACAATCTAACCCTCATCTTATTGTCTGCCTGCACCGCACGTTCTCTGTAGCTGTCACACTTTGTTACTGTTTTACCTTGTTCTGCCTCAATGCACTGTGTAATGATCTGATCTGTATGAACAGTGTGCAAGACAAGATTTTCACTCCATCTCGGTACATGTGACAATAATAAGCCAATATGCCAGCTGGGCAAATACAAAAGAAATGAAGGCAGATTTAAAGAAGCTCGAAACGTTTAGTGCAATGCATCATTTGCATCAATTACCAGCACAGTCCGAGGAGTGTCTACACGCTTCTGACACCAGCATAGCATGTCCACAACTTACTAACCCGAGCCAACTCATCTTTGGAATGTGGGAGGAAACCAGAGCGCCCGGAGGAAACCCACATGGTCATACAGAGAAAGTGAAGTGTCCTGGAGAAGGATGTCAGCTGATCACTCTTTTACCTGATCTCAGCTATAAACACCTTGCAGACAGCTGTGGGAATTGAACGCCAAATGCTGGTTCTGTAAAGCATTACATTAACCGCTAATTTACAGTGTCGCCCAAAATTTTATCCATCCCAGGGATGTACGTAATGGTGTTAAGGTGCACAGTTGGGGAACGACTGTCACACGGTTGCTTATCCATCGAAAGCCCAGTGACTGGTTGAAGAATAGATTTAAAGAGTGGGTGAGTGAGGTGTCCATCAGTCAGGGCCGATCATGGATACACAAGCCAGGATGGTACGATACGGAGAGCAAACTGTTGCCCATGTAGCAAGCTCCCCCTCTCCACACAGCTGATGAACCCAAAGGAATGGCAGAGGCTGATACAGTTTGGTACCAGCAGTGTCGCAGGAGTTGCCAGTCAGCATTGAACTCAATGTTGGACTGCCTTAGGGACTCCAGCTCTGGATTTCTCCCACTTCTGACAAGCCCCGTCTGCCCAAAGCAACTGGTTTTAAGGTGCCAGTAACCCACTTTTTGCCCCTTCAGTAGAAACAGTAGAAACGGTTCCGCCGGGCTTAGTAGCTAAGCCACACGTGAAGGCCGGGAGCTGACTTGGTTGTCAGAGGCTATTTGAGATGCGTGTTATTGGGACCATTTAACAGATACTGGGAGCTTGTCCCCACTACCTCCCCCAGCTATTACAACCTTAAGGAATCGGACTTACCGAACATAGAACATTACAGCACAATGCAGGCCCTTCGGCCCACAATGTTGTGCTGACCCTTTAACCTACTCTAAGATCAATCTAACCCTCCCTCCCACAGAGCCCTGCATTTTTCTATCATTCAAGTGCCCACCTAAGAATTTCTTAAGTTTCCATAATGTATCTGCCTCTACCATCATTCCTAGCATGGTGTTCCATACACCCACCACTCTCTGTATAAAAACTGATACTTACCCCCCACTAAATTTTCCTCCGATCACCTTAAGATTATAAATACAAAAAATTTCAGCAGATGCTGGAAATCCAAAGCAACACACACAAAACACTGGAGGAATGTATCAGGTTAGGCAGCATCTATGGAAATGAATAAACAGTTGGTGTTTCAGGCCGAGACCCTTCTTCAAGACCTTAAAATTGTGCCCTCTTGTATTAGCCACCGTTGCCCTGGGAAGAAAGTATCTGACTGTCCACTCAATCTATCATCTCGTACACCTCTATCAAGTCACCTCTCATCCTCCTTCGCCCCAAAGAGAAAAGCCCTAGCTCGCTCAACCTCCTCATAAGACATGCTTTCTAATCCAGGCAGTATCCCAGTAAATCTCCTCTGCACCCTCTCTAAAGCTCCCACATCCTTCCTATAATGAGGAGGCCAGAACTGAATACGATATTTCCAATTGTGGTCTGTTTTATCAAACTGGATAATACATGAAAGATGCTGGGGGAACTCAACATGTCAGGCAGCATCTATGGAGAGGAATAAAATGTCAGTGTTTTGGGTTGAGACCCTTCAACAGTCATAATACAAGTTCTCAGCCCAAAACGTTGCTTGTTTATTCCTCTCCATAGATGCTGCCCAACCTACTGAATTCCTCGAGCATTTTGTGTGTAGTGCTCTGGATTTCCAGCATCTGCAGAATCCCTTGTGTTTTACAGAGCCGAGCTAGGGTTTTATAGAGCAGGGTTTTATAGAGCAGGGTTTTACCGAGCCGGGTTTCACAGAGCCGGGTTTTACAGGTGGTGCCTATAATTAAATAGCGAGCTTCTGTGTAAATAATGGGTTCACATCAGTCACACTGTAGATAATAAGCAACATTTAGACCATGAGACCATAAAACATAGGAGCAGAATTAAGCCATTTGGCCCATCAAACCTGCTCTGCCATTCCATCATGACTGATTTATTTTCCCTCTCAACCTAATTCTCCTGCCTTCTCCCTGTAACCTTTGAGCCCCTGGCTAATCAAGAACCTATCAACCTCCACCTTAAATACACCCAATGACTTAGCCTCCATCGTCATCTGTGGCAATGAATTCCACAGATTCACCACCCTCTGGCTAAGAAGTTCCTCCTCATCTCTGTTCTAAAGGAACATCATTGTATTTTGAGACTGTGCCCTCTGGTCCCAGACTCCCCCACTTAGGAAATATCCTCCCCACATCCACTCCGTCTAGGCCTTTCAATATTCAGCAGGTTACAGCTCTGCGTCCCTGGACGTGTACCCGGAGCTGACTGGCAAAAAGGAGTCTCCAACATTGGATATGTCTCATGCATGCCTACAACTGACTGTGGACAATAATAGTCAAATAGCAACACGCTGGTGGCAGGTGGCGCTTGGTTCTCCTGCCTGTGGGGTTCAATCTCTTCCTAACATCTTCCTAGCTGCCATGGACAGCGTCTGATGTGTCAGCACAGTGTTCTGAAAGCAAGGAACACTGGAGAGGAGAGCTTGCAGGGGTTCTAGATGGGTTGCACATACGTATGAAATGAACCAGAACCCAACATCTTTCCAAAGAAAGGCGAGAATCCGAATCAGAATCGGGATTCACGTCGCCGGCATATGTTGTGACATTTGTTGTTCTGCGGCTGCAGTACATAATAATAAAACTACCCAATTACAATAATAAAATATATTTACTTATTCTTGTAACTTATAGCTTTTATGTATATTAAATATACATGCATTTATATATTTATTTGAATTTTGAATTAGAATTTATTTAAATCTTACATCCATCCCACAACACGAGGGTGTAAAAATCTTTGCATTATGACTCTGTCACAATGTACAATGGCTTGTACTGTTCCATAGATTGTTGGTCCTTGCTTTAATGCTGCAGTACCGTTTGCCAGACAGAAGCAGCTGAAACAGTTTATGGTTGGGGGGGGGGTGACTGAAGTCCCCAATGATCTTGCAGACCTCCTTTACGCACCTGCTGCTGTAAATGTCCTCAATGGAGGGAGTGTTCACATCCACAGATGCGCTGGGCTGTCTGTAGCACTCTCTGCAGTGCGCAGCGTTCAAGGTTGGTGCAGTTCCTGTACCAGGCGGTGATACAGCCAGTCAGGATGCTCTCAATGGTGCCCCTGTAGAAGGTCTTGAGGAATCGGGGGCTCATGCCGAATTTCTTGAGTCGCCTGGGGTGGAAGAGGTGCTGTTGTGTTTATTTTTGCCACGACAGCTGGTGTGATCTTCACCGATGTGTATACTGAGGAACTAGAAACTACTTACCCTCTCAACTGACATTGATTGGGGCGAGCCCGTTTCCGTTCCTCCTGTAATCCACGATCAGCTCTTTTGATTTTTGGATATTGAGGGAGAGAGGTTGTTATCTTGGCACCACTGTGTCAGGGTTTCAACCTCTCCTATGTAGGCTGTCTCATTACTGCTAGAAATAAGGCCAAACAATGTCGAGTCATCTGTGAATTTGATCAGCTGATTGGAGCTGTGTGTGGCAGCACAGTGGTGGGTGTAAAGGGAGTAGAGAAAGGGACTCAGGACACAACCCTGGGGGGCACCTGTGTTGAGGGGCAGAGGTGAGGGAGCCCATCCTTACCACCTGTTGGCAATCCGATAGGAAATCTGGGATCCAGCTGCACAAGGTGGGGTGAGCTTCCTGTCAAATCTGGAGGGAATTACGGTGTTGAATGCTGAACTGTAGTCCAGGAACAATAATCTAACATGTGCATCCCTCTTCTCCAGGTGTGTAAGGACAGTGTGTAGTGCTATGGCTATGGCATCATCAGTAGACCAGTTCTGTTGGCAGGTGAATTGTAAGGGGTCCAGTTTGGGCAGTAGCAAGCTACAGACATAGTCTTTAACCAGCCTCTCAAAGCATGTGCTTATAATTGAGGTGAGTGCGACAGGGCGCTGACCGTTCAGGCATGCTACCTTGGTTTTTCACAGGGACAATGATGGACGATTTGAAACGGGAGGGCACTACTCACTGGGAGAGGGAGAAAGTAAAAATGTCCATAAACACACCAACCAGCTGTTCAGCACACACTTTTGAGGATGCGCCCTAGGATGCCATCCAGCCCCACTGCCTTGCGGCTGTTGATACATTGGAATGTTCTACGTACCTCAGCCTCAGAGATGTACATATTTTATATATAAAATGATTAAATTAAATACATAGTGTAAATAGAAAGTAAAAAGTAGTGAGGTAGTGTCTATGGGTTCATTGTCCATTCGGAAATCTGATGGCGAAGGGGAAGAACCTGCTCCTGGAACGTTGAGCGCATGTCTTCAGGCTTCAGGTGAGATTGTAAACACAAAGTAATCTGCAGATGCTGGGGTCAAAGCAACACTCACAACATGCTGGAGGAACTCAGCAGGTCAGGCAGCATCTGTGGAAATGATCAGTCAACGTTTCGGGCCGGAACGCTTCGTCAGGACTGAAGAGGGAGGGGGCAGAGGCCCTATAAAGAAGGTGGGGGAGGGTGGGAAGGAGAAGGCTGGTAGGTTCCAGGTGAAAAACCAGTAAGGGGAAAGACAAAGGGGTGGGGGAGGGGAAGCAGGAGGTGATAGGCAGGAAAGGTGAAGAAGGAATAGGGGAAAGCACAATGGGTAGTAGAAGGAGGTGGAACGATGAAAGAGGTGATAGGCAGCTGGGGGAGGGGGTAGAGTGAAATGGAGATAGGGGAAGGGAGGGGGAGGGAATTACCGGAAGTTGGAGAATTCTATGTTCATGCCAAGGGGCTGGAGACTACCTAGACAGTATATGAGGTGTTGCTCCTCCAACCTGAGTTTAGCCTCATCATGGCAGTAGAGAAGGCCATGTATGGACGTATCCGAATGGGAGTGGGATGCTTCATCCTAGTGTAAGGGTGTGTGTGTGTGTGTGAGAGAGAGCATGTGTGTGTGTCAAAGTGTGTGACTGTGTGTGCACAAACATTTGTTAGGGTGTGTGAGTGTGTATGTGTATCTGAGCATGTTTGTGAGTGTGAGTGAGTGTATGTGCATGTCTGCGTGTTTGTGTGTGTGTGTGTGTGTCTGCGTGTTTGTGTGTGTGTGTGTGTGTCTGCGTGTTTGTGAGTGTGTGTGTGTGTGTGTCTGCGTGTTTGTGTGTGTGTGTGTGTGTCTGCGTGTTTGTGAGTGTGTGTGCGTGATTTATAGTTTGTAGAAGGAAAATTAAACGCCATTTAACCTGCTCTGAAACCTGAGAATGTGTCTGAGTTGAGGTCATTGTTGAGGTTGGTGCAACGTTGCACATTTTCCACCGGCTCTGGCAACAGTCCTTTCATCACTTCAACACTCCATGAAGAAGGATGTGCGGTGGATGCGGGCGAAAGTGCGACAGCGTGCTTGACGTGTGCAAGACGTCGCTCGGATTGGCTCCTTCACTACTCCAGCACTTCCCCAGGAGAGAGGTTCACCCGTCAAGCTCCAGTCCAAGTCTTCCGATCGGAATCAGAATCCGCTTTAATATCACTGACATCTGTCAGGAAATCTGTGGATTTTGCAATACATAAAAATTACTGTAATTTACAAAAACTAAATTGTGTAAAAGAGAATAGTGAGGTAGGTTCATTCGCCACCCAGAAAGCTGATGGTAGGGAAAAGGAAGAGGCTGTTCCTGAATCACTGAGTGTGGGTCTTTAGAACCAGAATCAGATTTAATATCACCGGCATATGTCGTGAAATTTGTTGTTTTGTGGCAGCAGTACTTTGCAATACATAATAATAAAAAGTTGTAAGTTACAATAAGAAATATGTGTATACAGTATAAAATTAAATTAAATTAATAGTGCAAAAAGAGAGCAAAAAAGAAAACCAATAGTGAGGTAGCGTTCATGGTTTGGTTCATTGTCCATTCTGAAATCTGATGGTGGAGGGGAAGAAGCTGTTTCTGAAATATCGAGTGTGTGTTTTCAGGCTCCAGTACCTGGCTTGATGGTAGCAATGAGAAGAGGGCATGTCCTGGGTGATGAGAGTCCCTAATGATGGATGCCAACTACCCGAGGCATCAGCTTTTGAAGGTGTCCTCAATGCTGGGGAGGCTGGTGCCCATGACCACGTTCCTGGTTCCAGTCTCTTCAGTGAGAGAAACATTCTCCCTGTGTCCAGCTGGGAAGATCTGTGTCTGTGTCAGTGAAAGTCTTGCATGTTTTATACAAGAGGACATGAATGTCAAGACATGACAATAAAAGGATATTATTCCTCTTTGATCCTAAAGGTCTTTGAGTTGAATCACAGAACTCCAACAGAACGTAGAACAAAGTGAAAGTTACTGACAGGAACACAATGTGGCATTTCCATCAGGAAGGAGGTTCAGGAGCCTCAGGACCCACACCACCAGGTTCAGGAACAATTATTACCCCTTAAACATTAGGCTCCCGAACCAGAGGATATAACTTCACCCACCCCAACACTGAACTGTTCCCACGATTTACAGACTCACTTTCAAGGACTCTTCATCTCATGTTCTCAATATTAATTACTTAATTATCATCATTATTATTTCTTTTTGTATTAGCACAGTGTGTTGTTTTGTTTTGCACATTGGTTGTTTGTCTGTCCTAAGCAGTCTTTCACTGATACTATTGTTTACTGTATTTACTGTGAATGCCCACAAGAAAATGAATTTCAGAGTTGTATATGGTTACATTTATGTACTTTGATACTAAATTTACTTTGAATTTTGACTTTGAGGATGTAGGACAAAGTGAAAGTTTAAGACAGCAACACAATGTGACATTTTTACAGAAAGGAATTGTATTGGAGAGGACTGCTTTGCACCGTGAGTTTCCCAGGTGTGGTCTGGGACTGAGGAAACGGCTGACGGATATGCCTGACCTCAGCACCAAGAACCGGGCCAGGAATGTTGTGCACTGCCCAAGGCGTGACTGTCAGGGCTCGTGGCTGTCTGCTCTCTGAGGCACTCAGAGGAAGGCGGAGGGCAGCAGCAGTGACAATGACAGGAAGCTTACTTTGGCAAAGGAAAGGCTCAGGGAGTGTGAGGCCACAGCGGCTGCAAAATAGCCAGCCAAATCTTCTAATTCACACTTCAGATGTAAACACTTATCCCTCTGTTCTGTTTAGCTGTTGTGGTATTTAAAGACAATAAAGACACATTTCATATCCATCTCTGGCCACTTACTCCCCTCTGGAAGTAATCAGGATCAGGACCAGGCTGAATTTCAGCAGCATGTGTTGTGAAATGTGTTGTCTTTGTGACAGCAGTACAATGCAATATGTAATAATAGAGGAAAGAACTGTGGATTACAGTAAATAAATAGTTACTTACTTAATATTAAATAGTTAAATTAAATAAATAGTCCAAAAATAGAAATAAAAAAGTGGTGAGGTGGTGTTCATGGGTTCATTGTCCATTCAGAAATCGGATGACAGAGGAGAAGAAGCTGTTCCTGAATCGTTGAGTGTGTGCCTTCAGGCTTCTGTACCTCCTTCCTGACAGTAACAGTGAGAAGAGGGCATGCCCTGGGTGATGAGGGCTCTTAATGCTGGCCGCCGCCTTTTTGAGGCACTGCTCCTTGAAGATGTCTGGGATACTATGGAAGCTAGTGCCTATGATGGAGCTGTCTAAGTTTATAACTCTCTGCAGCTTATTTCGATCCTGTGCAGTAAACCACACCACCCCCCCATACCAGACAGTGATGCAGACAGTCTGAATCCTCTCCACAGTCTACCTGTAGAAATATGCCAGTGTTTTTGGTGACATACCAAATCTCTTCAAACTCTTAATGAAACGAAGCCACTGTGACTGCACCAATATGTTGGGTCCGGGGTAGATCCTCAGTGAGATTGACACCTCTAAGAGTCTCTGAAATATTCTGCTGCTCTGATAAGTTTATGCACAGAGTAACACACAGATTGAAAATGCTGGAGGAACTCTGCGGGTCAGGCAGCACCTATGGAAAAGAATAAAGAGTTGACCTTTCGGGCCAAAACCCTTCATCAGGACTCAGGCCCAAAACATCGACTCTATTCCTTTCCACAGATGAGTCCAGGTGAAAGGTTTTGGCCCATAACTCGTTTCTGTGGATGCCGCCTGACCTGCTGGGTTTCTCCAGCATTTTGTGTGTGTCACTCTGGATTTCCAGCATCTGCAGAATCTCTTGTGTTTAAGTTTAAACACAGCAGGCTCAAACACTTACCCGCAATGAGTCCACGCCTAACAACACCACAGACGGACTCTCCTTCCAAGATTCAAGCTCAATATTTCAGTGTATTTATCACCTGTACATGGCCTCACACTGTCGACATCAGTGGAATGCGCTGTTTGGGTTAACGGCCAATGCACCCGAGGGTGCTCTGGGGGCTGCCCGCAAGTGTTGCCACACATTCTAGTGCCAACATAGCATACCCACAATGCTCAGCTGAATAACACTGAATACAACACGTAACAAAACAACAACAGCAAAACAAGCCCCGATCCTTCCTCCCACTCTCCCACATACCCAGTCCTCCAACCACAGTATAGGTTGCCTTCGGCCTCCAGCAGACTCAGACTCTCAGACACTGGGCTTTCAATGTCCACCGCAGACTTGCAGAGGTTCACAGACACAGGACCCTGACCAACGGGCCTTGACTTCTGGACTTCTAACTCAACTCCCGGGAACGATACCATCGACATTGACCATTCTAACATGTCTGTCCATGGCCTCCTCTACTGTTGTGATGAGGTCACATTCAGGTTGGAGGAGCAACACCTTATATTCTGTCTGGGTAGCCTCCAACCTGATGGCATGAACATTGATTTCTCAAACTTGATCATTTCACCCCCTTCCTCCTTCTCTCTTTTCCCATCCCTCATTCTGGATTCCCTCTCATCCCTTCTTTTCTCCTCACCTGCCCAACACCTCCCTCTGGTCCTCTCCTCCTTCCCTTTTCCCAGGATCCTCTCTCCTCTCCTACAGATTCTTTCTTCTTCACCCCTTTGCCTTTTCCGCCTATCACCTCCCAGCTTCTTACTTCATATTCCAAAGGTGTTCAGGTTAGGGTTAGTGAGCTGTGGACTTACCACATTAATGTCTGAAGCATGGTGATATTTTGCAGGCTGCCCCCCCCCCCCCGACACTTCCTCGGACTGTGTTAGGGTAGATATGAGGAGGGCTTTCTTTAGCCAGATGGAGGCGAATCTCTGTGGAATTCATCACCACAGACAGCTGTGGAGGCCAAGTCATTGAGTATATTCAAGGCAGAGATTGATAGGTTCTTGATTGGTTGAGGGGGTTAAGGGTTATGGAGAAAGGGTAACAAAATGTGGTTGAAAAAATTTAGCGATGATTGAATGGTGACCAGACTCTATGGGCTGGGCCTAATTCTGCTTCAGTGTTATTGTGGTCTTGTTGGTCACTGGAATATGGGAGGAAATCACAGCACCTGGGGGGAAAGTTCAAGATCAAGTTTATTGTCGTCTGACTGTACACATATACAACCAAACAAAACAATGTTCCTCCAGACCACGGTACTCCCACAAAACATATATCACAAAGAACACAGAAAATATGACCATAAATAAATTAAGATTAGATTAGATTAGATTATGAGGACACGCAGTCCTCTTTTATTGTCATTTAGTAATGCATGCATTAAGAAATGATACAATATTCCTCCGGTGTGATATCACAGAAACACAGGACAGACCAAGACTGAAAAACTAACAAAAACCACATAATTATAACATATAGTTACAACAGTGCAACAATACCATAACCTGATGAAGAACAGGCCATGGGCACAGTAAAAAAGTTCAAAGTCTCTCAGATGTCCCACATCTCACACAGGCGGGAGAAGGAAGAAATCTCTCCCTGCCATGCCCGACCACAGTCCGTCTGAAAACTTCGAGCTCCGATCAGCCCTCCGACACCGAGTACCGAGCACCATCTCTGCCAAACGATTCGACCTCAGCCTCGGTCGCCAGCAGCAGGCAAAGCTGGGGATTTTGAGACCTTCCCTTAGGAAGATTCTCAATCGCACAGTAGTAGCAGCAGCGAACTGGCATTTCAGAAATTTCTCCAGATGTTCCTCTGTGCTTTCACGTCTGTCTCCATCAAATCAGAATTGTCCATGGCCCCTATTTAACAGATACAATATCATTTCACTGGAGAGCTGTTGCCATCTTCTCCTCCCGCCTCTAATTAGCAGCTTTCTTACCACACAGCCCACGCGGTCACAAGGAAAGGTCACAGTGGGAGTGGGATGTTGAAATAGTGATTCATTCAAGCATCTCCCAGGCTAGTCTATTGCATCTGGTGTCCACACTGTGCTCTCCTCTATACTGGAGAAATCAGGTGCAGCCTGGGTGGTCACTGAGCAGAGCAACAGTGGTCTTTAATCCCACATCCCGCTCCCGGGTGACCTCTCCGTCTGTGGTGTTCTGCACCACTGCCACAAGGGACAACACAGGGTTAAAAAGCCATGCTTCATTTTCTGTCTGGGCATGGTGCAGTTTTCCTGAATCAATATCAAACTCTCCCGGTGCTCTGGTTTCCTCCCACGGGTTAGGGTTAGTGAGTTGTGGTCACGCTACGTTGGCGGCAGAAGTGTGGACTGTGCCCAGCGCAATCACTGTTCTTTTGATTTGACACATGCGACACATTTCACTGTATGTGACAAATAAAGCCAATCTTACCTTTCAACAAAGACACAGAAGCGATAAAAGCCCGAAAGCACGTAGAACCAGGCTGGCGGATAGCTCCCACCTCGCTGTTACAAGCCTATCAAACAGACTCGTGTTCTCACAGTCTACCTCATGATGCTGTTGCAGGTTATTATTCACCTGCACTGCACTCTTTCTGTAACTGCTACACTTTATTCTGCATTCTGTTATTGTTTTACTTCTTCCACCTCGATGCACTGTGACCTGATCTGTGTGAACAGTATACACGACATGCTCTTCACCGTATCTCAGAACACACGACAATAAAAAAAAACCAGTATCAACATCATCTGCCGTGTTTGGTCCACCGTTGCCCCAAACCCCTCCGATCTGTGTACATATCTCAATGGCTTTTAAGCGTTGCTAATGTGGCCTCCTCAGCCACTATTTCTGGCAGCTCCTTCCATTTACACACCGCCCTCTGTGTCCCTGATGTCTCTTTTAAATCTCTCATCTCTAATCTTAAACCTGTTCTGTTGTTTTTAGTACCCCTTCCCTGGGGTATTACATGCTTTTGCCCTGTCTATTCCCCTCACGATCACCCCTCTATCTCCTACACTCCATGGAATAAACTCCTAGTCTACACCATCTCTCCCTGTAGCTCAGGTGCCCAAGTCTCGGCAACATCCTGGTAAATCTTTTCTGGTTTAATAACATCTTCTCCCAAGAATTCAAATCCAGAATGACAAAAGGGAGGGACTGAAGGCTCTGGGTGGCTTCGAGGTTGGAAGAGCATTGCGATATTGAGTATGTAACCAATGAAATGTAACATCGACAAGTTTTCAACTTCTATTCTTGCATCAAGAGGTACGTATGAGATTAGAAAGCTTACAATACAATGTCTGAGTACACAAAGGTATAACAAACCTACAGAGGCTAAATACCAACTCAGGCAATTAGTCCAAGTACTTCAGTCAGGATCAAAGGTGGAAAATAAGGAAGGCATGACACAAGCTATTTGGCGGGAAGCATGCAGCCTTCCCTTGCAATGTTCTTTTACATTACGCTAATTGAGGCTGGGGATTTAGGAATTTGATCCTAGCAACATCATTAAAGAAGCACAATTTAAAACCACATTTTTCCTCTTTGCCTTTTGTTTGTTCTCATTCCAGCTCTGCATGTGTCTCACGTCCTTCATACAGTCAGTTCAGATGTTTCTGAAAATAATGTCCCAGTGACAGATGAGGCCTGTGTAAGAGTGATGGGACTGAACCAAAGGATAAAAGTTACCCAGAAATCTGGGTTTAGATCTTTATCTCTTGGAGGCACTGGGTGGGTTTTCTGGAGATGCATCAACTGCCTTGTGTTTCTACAGAACTTTAACCTCTTCCCAGAAATGCTACAAAGCCTCTGACCCAATGCTTGGCCCAAACATAGAACATAGGATATAGAACGCAGAACACAGGACATAGAACATAGGACATAGAACACAGAACATAGAACATAGAACACAGAACACAGGACATAGGACATAGGACATAGAACATAGGACATAGAACACAGAACACAGGATATAGAACACAGAACACAGGACATAGAATGCAGAACACAGGATATAGAACACAGAACACAGGACATAGAACGCAGAACACAGGACATAGAACATAGGACATAGAACACAGAACATAGAACATAGAACACAGAACACAGGACATAGGACATAGGACATAGAACATAGGACATAGAACACAGAACACAGGATATAGAACACAGAACACAGGCCATAGAACGCAGAACACAGGACATAGAACATAGGACATAGAACACAGAACATAGAACATAGAACACAGAACACAGGACATAGGACATACAACATAGGACATAGAACACAGGACATAGAACTTAGAACATAGAACAGGGAGAGGGGAATCATTGTTGTGAAAAGGGGAAGGGAGAGAGGAGGGAGCTGGAAGCACCAGAGAGACATTCTGTAATGATCAATAAATGAATTGTTTGCAATCAAATGACCTTGCTTGGTGACTCAGGGCTGGGTGTGTCTGCACCCGTGCCACCCCCTACCCCTGGCACTCCTTCTCTGCCACCCGTCCCGTACCCCTCCCGTGGTGTTCCACCCTCACTATCCCCAACATGCTTTGCTCCCACCAGATTTACAGACTCATTCTCTGCTCCACGTAGACAAATACAGTACTGAACAAAAGTTTTAGGCGCCCGAGCTATATATACGTGCCTAAGGCTTTTGCACAGTACTATAGAACACAGACCAGTACAGCACAGTACAGTACAGGTTCTGTTCTGGTTGCCTCATTACAGGTAGGATGTGGAAGCTTTTGAGAGGGTGCAGATATCAGGAAAGGACCTGGATAAGAGAGCAGGTCTTAAGAAGGTAGGTTGAGCGAGCTAGGGTGGCGGTGACTTGATAGAAATGTACTAGATGTTAAGAGGCATAGATTGAGTAGACAGCCAGAGACTTTTTCCCAGGACTGAAATGTTTAATACAAGGTGGGGCGCCATGGTTGCATAGCAATTCACACAATGCCATTACTGCTCGAATTGTCAGAGTTTGGAGTTTATTCCTGGCACCCTCTGTAAGGAATCTCTGTATATCCTCTCCGTGGAATGGGCGAGTTTCCACATTCCCTCAAAGTCCAAAGATGTACCACTTAGTAGGGTCGTTAGTCATTGTAAATTGTCCTGTCGTTAGGCTAGGATCAAATCGGGGCTGTCAGGGGTTGAGGCTCTGCGCAGTATCTCAAAATAAATAATTTTAAGTTGACTGGAGGAAACTACAGGGCGGATGTCAGAGGTAACTCCTAAGTTCTATATTCTAACACCAGAGGACACCTGGTCGGTGCTGGAAGCTGTCTGACCAATTCAGACTCTGTAAGAATAGGAACAGTTATTACTCCTCAACCATCAGGCTCTTGAAGTAGAGGGGACAACTTCAGTCATCCCAACACCGAACTGTTCCCCCAACCTATGGACTCATTGTTAAGGATTCTTCACCTCATGTATTTGATGTTTATTGTGTATTTATTAATAATATTTCTTCATTTGTATTTGCACAGTGTGTTGTCTTCTGAACTCCGGCCGAATGCCCCAACTGGACCATCTTTTATTGAATCTATTATGATTATTATTCTATAGATTTGTTGAGTATACCCACAAGAAAATGAATCTCAGGGTTGTATATAGTGACTTATATGTAGTTTGATAACACATTTACTCTGAACTTTGAAGAATATACCAATGATAAGTAAAGCAGCATATCAGTGGATGTGTTTAATATTAGGCGCTACAGAAATCCGCACTTACAGCAGCCTAACATTTTGTCATCGTTCAACTAGCAACAAATCCTGCAGATTTGAACAAGCTGTCTCCTGCCTGGGGCCAGAATAGACAATATTCTTTTAAATTTTTTTGTGAAATGTTTACAATCATTGTAACTTAATACACAGTGGAGGAGGAAACAATGAACGTGGACTTGATGAAAGAGTGTCCCTTCAGTTACTGAGGAGAGAGGGGAAGGGCCTGCGTGTGATTGATTACTGGTGGCGCAGAGAGAGCTTCCACAGTGAAGCTGGTGTCATCAAAACTAATCAGATCTGAGGCTTCGTCTGGAACCTGACCAGTGCAGGCTATTCCAAGCGTGGCTAACATGGTTGTGCAAAGGGTTGCTCTAAGTCTCCTTTCGGGTGCCTTCAGCGTGGACTATCAGTGACTTGGATGGGATTCAGAGAAACAACCACTAAATGAATGAGGTTCATTGGGAAGGCGTTGTGTGTGTGAGTGAGAGAGAGAGAAGGGAGAGAGGAGAGAGAAAGAGGGAGAGAGACAGAGCGAGAGAGAGAGAGACAGAGAGACAGTGAGAGAGCGAGTCAATGAGACAGAGAGAGGGGGAGGGAGAGAGAGAGAAGGTAAAGGCCTGAAGAAGAAGGAATTTGATGAGAGGAGAGTGGACCATGGTAGAAACGGAAGGAGGAGGAGAACCAGAGGGAGACAATGGGCAGCAGTACATTGTAATACATAATAATAAAAGCTATAAACTACAATAAGTATATATATAAGTTTAAATTTCACAAATAGTGCAAAAAGGGAGCAAAAATAGTGAAGTAGTGTACATGGGTTCATTGTCCATTCGGCAATCTGGTGGCAGAGGGGAGAAGCTATTCCTGAATTGTTGAGTGTGTGTCTTCAGGCCCCAGTACCTCCTCCTTCATGGCAACACCGAGAAGAGGGCATATCCTGCGTGATGGGGTCCGTAATGATGAATGTTGCCTCTTTGAGGCGTTGCCTTTTGAAGGTGTCCTGGACGCTGGCGAGGCTGGTGCTCATGATGGGGCGGGCTGAGTTTACAACTTTCTGCAGCTTTCCCGATCCTGTGCAGTGGCCCCTCCGCACCAGACAGGTTTAAACGTGGATTTGTTAACAAATTTCATGACATATGCCAGCGATGTTAAATCTGATTCTGACTTGTTGATACTTTTATGTTACAGTGTGGTAGGTCTGGTTGAATATTGGCAGACCTGCTGTTTGATGTTGTGGAAGAGCTGGCTGGTCTTGTCTGTTCTCAGTGGACAATTGCTTCTGAGGTAGTGGAGAGAAAGCAAGTGAATGTTTCGTGCTGGGACCCTTCATCAGAGCTGGGACATGGAATTCTGGTGACAGAGAATGTAGGGAGGGGGATGGATATTATAAAGTGAATATCCTTGATAGGGTGAGACTGAAATGTGGCAATTAAAGAGCAGTTGAAATTGGATTAATTTTCTTTGTTTATAGGCCAGTATCCATGCCCAGCTTAGTGTCAAAGAGAAATACAGCATAGCTAGAGGCCTTTCACCCATCCAATCCATGCTGACCTTGGTGTCCATAAGACCATAAGACATACGGACCGAATTAGGCCATTCAGCCCATTGAGTCTGCTCTGTCATTTCATCATGACTGATCCCAGATCCCACTCAACCCCATACCCCTGCCTTCTCACCACATCCTTTGATGCTTTGACCGATCAGGAAACGATCCACTTCCGCCTTAAATATACCCACGGACTTGGCCTCCACTGCAGTCTGTGGCAGTGTATTCCACAGATTTACTACTCTCTGGCTAAAGAAAAATTCCTCCTTACCTCTGTTCTGAAAGGTCGCCCCTCAATTTTGAGGCTGTGCTCTTTAGTTCTGGATACCCCCACCATAGGAAACATCCTCTCCACATCCACCCTATCCAGTCCTCTCAACATTCGGTAGGCTTCAGTGAGATCCCCCGTATCCTTTTAAATTCTAGTGAGGACAGGCCCAAAGCTGCCAAACACTCTTCATCCCCTTCATTCCTGAAAATATCCTTGTGAACCTCCTGTGGACTCTCTCCAATCCCAACAAATCCTTTCTGAGATATTGGGGCAATAAAACTGTTGACAATACTCCAGGTGCCGTATGACTAGTTTCTTATGAAGGCTCAATATTATCTCTTTTTATATTCTATTCCCCTTGAAATAAATGCCAACATTATATTTACCTTCTTTACCACAGACTCAACCTGTAAATTAACCTTCTGGGAGTCCTGCATGAGGACTCCCAAGTCCCTCTGCACCTCTGATGTTTGAACCTTCTCCCAATTTAGATAATAGTCCTCACTATTGTTCCTTTTACCAAAATGCATTATCATACATTTCCCAACACTGTATTCCATCTGACACTTTTTTGCCCATTCTTCCAACTTGTCTAAGTCCTGCTGCAATCGAGGTGCTTCCCCAGAACTACCTACCCCTCCACCTATCTTTGTATGAACCGCTAACTTTGCCACAAAGCCATTATCTAAATCATTGACAAGCAATGTGAAAAGTAGCAGTCCCAATACTGCCGCTGAGGAACTCCACTAGTCACTGGTAGCCAACCAGAAAAGGCCCCTTTTATTCCCACTCGCTGCCTCCTGCCTGTCAGTCCTTCCTCTATCCATGCCAGTATCTTTCCTGTAACACCATAGGATTTTATCTTGTTAAGCAGCCTTGATGTGGCACCTTATCAAATGTCCTCTGAAAATCCAAGTATATGACATCCACTGCTTCTCCTTTGTCCACCCTGCTTGTTACTTTCACAAAGAACTCTATTAGATTTGCCAGGCAAGATTTCCCTTCACAGAAACCATGCTGACTTTGTCTTATTTTATTCTTCAAGTCTCCAAGTATCCCGAAACCTCATCCTTAATAATAGACTCCAATATTTTCCCAACCACTGAGGTTAGGCTAACTGGCCTATAACTTCATTCTTTTGCCTTCCTCCCTTCTTAGAGCGAAGTGACATTTGCAATCTTCCAGTCCTCTGGGACCATGCCAGAATCAAGTGATTCTTGAAAGATCATGATGGATGCATTGTTACCCAGTTAGTCCCAATCTCCTGTACTTGGCTCATATCTCTCCGAGTGTCTCCTCTCCCTCTACCAAACCTAGTGCATCTTCAATGATACCTGCCTCAACTACTTCCTCTGGCAGCTTGTTCCATACCCTTACCACCATCTGTGTGAAAAAGTTACTCCTTAGTTTCTTCTTAAACCTTTGCCCTCTTACTCTAAATCCATACCCTCTAGTTTTGGACTCCCTTACCCTGGGGAAAAGACTTTTACTGTGTGCTTTATCTCTGCCTTTCATCATTTTAAAGATTTCTGTAATGTCTCCCATTATTCTCCTACGATCCACCTGGACTGGTCAACTTCTCTCTAGAACTTAGGCTCTCGAATCATAAATCTCTTCTGTGCGCTTTCCAATTTAACCGCCAGACTGTGCAAATTAGCTGCCAATTGTAATAAAAAAAAACAAGTCGCTAAAGGTAGAATCAGGATTGGTTTATTACTGTCATAGAACATAGAACACTACAGAACAGAGCAGGTCCTTCGTGCTGACCTTTAACCCTTGTAACCCTCCAGTTTTCTACCATCCATGTGCCTATCTTATGAGCTTCCTAAATGTCCCTAATGTATCTGCCTCCACCCTTGGCAGCATGATCCACACACACACACCACTCTCTGTGTAAGAATTCTTACCTATTATATCCACCAATCTCCTTCAAATTATTAGCCATTTCCACCCTTGGAAAAAGTCTCTGGCTATCCAATCGATCTATTACTCTGATCATCTTGTACACCTCTATCAAGTCACCTGTCATCCTACATTCCAGGAGAAAAGCCCTAGCTCGCACATCCTTTCCTCATGGGACATGCTCTCTAATCCAGGGAGCATCCTGGTAATCTCCACTGCATGTCTCTAAAGCTTCCGCATCCTTCCTATCAGACTCTGTCGGACACTTGACCAGGCCCCCCATGCACTAACGATGAACTCCTAATCTCCCAATCGACCACATCCTGACACCATTACCTTGCAGTCTCTTTTCTCTTTACTCCCGCAATGTAAATCCGTGTGGAATGATCGGCCGGAGCAGCTGAATACACAGAATTTCCATTGTACAGCCGACACCTGTTCTCCCAGAGCAGAAATGGCCAATACGAATGGGCAAAATAGTAAGGTGATTGGAGGAAAATGCAGGGGGATGTCAAGGTAGGTTGTTTTACACAGAGACAGGTGGGTGCATGGAACATGCCATGAGGAGAGGTGGCAAAGGCCACATAAGAAACATTAGGTCATTTAAGAAGCACTTGGACAAACACATGGATGATAGAAAAAAGGAGGGCTCTGTGGGAGGGAAGGGTTAGATTGATCTTGGAGTAGGTTAAAGGTTTGATATCACATTGTGGGCCAACGGTCCTGTATTGTGCTGTAATGTCTATGTTCTAGATTCTAACATTCATACGGTCATAAGAGATAGGAGCAGAATTAGACTATTTGACTCATCAAGTCTGCGCAGCGTTCCATCATGGTTGATTTATTAACCCTCTCAACTCCATTCTCCTGCCTTCTGCCCCGTCAGCTTCAACAGTCACCTTCAAGGATGTTCAGAGAACCGTCTGAACGCCAGCTTCTCCCCGTTCTCTCTGAACAACCCTTCATCACTTTCCTGCACTCACTCGGTCGTGAAGAATCCACAACGCACGACGCCGTGCAGGGTGCTCTATCACAAAGAATGCAATCCTGGGAAAACAACAAGAAAATAATTGGACCACATTTAAAAGCTCAGTAAGTTGAACTGAACATGACAAAATTGGTAGATTTATGAACAATTTCAAAATAAACATTGTAAATCATTTTACCCAATATGTTTATTCAATTCCTTTAAAAACTCTGGAAGAAAGCAGCCATAGATCTTACAGTCATTGGCATGATTGTTATAGAAACATAGCACACTAGAGTAGGGAAACAGGCCCTTTGGCCCATCTAGTCCATGCTGAACAGTGGCGGAATTGAACCTGGATTGTTTGTGCTGTAATAGCATTGTGCTAACCGCTACTCTACTGTGCTGTTTTGAATTTCACCAGAATTCTCATGTTGTTAGAAGTACAGCACTGTGTAAAAGTATATATACCTAGGGTGCCTAAGACTTTTGGAAAGTTCTGTAGTAATTTTGGGGTGGCGAGATGGAGATCCTTCTCTACCAAAGGAGGTGTAAGGCACTCCTTCCTTCCACTGGTCAGCAGGGTCACCCGATGGCAAGGTGTAGCACCTACTTAGCACCTCTCCCCCATCCCAAGCAAGGTCACAGGAAGCCGTGGGAGCAGGTGGTGGATGGTCGTATGAGCAGCTGGTGCATGTCACAAGTCCTGGTGATGCAACCACTGACACCAGGCAGGCAATCTCTGAAGGGTATTGATAATGGTGGGGTCATCCATCTTGTAAAGACATTGCCCAGGAGAAGGCAATGGCAAACCACTTCCGTAGAAAATTTGCCAAGAACAATCATGGTCAGGAGACCAAGATCGCCCATGTCATACAACAGGGCACATAATGATGACAAATTTCATGACATGCGAGTGATGATAAACCTGTTTCTGATATGGGTCTCTATTGTGGACTGACAGTGGGAAGGGGGCAGGGAGAGGGGAACCACAGTTGGAAAAGGGGAAGGGAGAGGGGAGGGAGCGGAAAGCACCAGAGAAACATTCTGTAAAGATCAATAAACCAATTGTTTGGAATTAGATGACCTTGCCTGGGCTGTGCCTGCACCCATGCAACCCCCCCTTCCCCTGGCACCTCTTCTCCACCACCTCCCGCAGCGCTCCACCCTCGCCATTCCCAACATCATTTTCTCCTGCCAGATTCACAAAAATGCAGAAGTCTTAGGCACCCTTGCTATATATACAGTGCCTATAAAAAGTATTCAACGCCCCCCCCCCGGAAGTTTTCATGTTTTATTGTTTTACAACATTGAATCACAGTGGATTGATCAACACTGATCAACAGGAAAAGACTCTTTCGTGTCAAAGTGAAAACAGATCTCTACAAAGTGATCTAAATTAATTACAAATATAAATCACAAAATAATTGATTGCACAAGTAATCACCTCCCTTAATATGACACACCAAATCATCACTGGTGCAGTCAATTGGTTTTAGGAGTCAAATGATTAGTTAAATGGGGATCACCTGTGTGCAGTCACGGTGTTTCAATTGAATGTAGTAAAAAGTCAAGAGATGGATACAAGAAAATTTCCAAGTCACTGAATATCCCTTGGAGAACAGTTATCAGTCATCAAGAAATGGAAAGAATATGGCACAGCTGTAAATCTGCCTAGAGCAGGCTGTCCTCAAACACTGAGTGACCGTGCAAGAAAGGGTTAGTGAGGGAGGCCACAAAGAGACCTATGACAACTCTGGAGGAGCTACAAGCTTCCATGGATGAGATGGGAGAGGCTTGTGCATACAACAACTGTTGCCTGGGTGCATCATCAGTCACAGCTTTATGGGAGAGTGGCAAAGAGAAAGTCACTGTAGAAAAAAACTCACGTGAAATCTCAGCTGGAAGAAGGTTCTGTGGTCTGATGAAACCAAAGTTGAGCTTTTTGGCCATCAGACTAAATGTTATGTTTGGTGTAAGCCAAACACTGCACATCATCAAAAACACACCATCCCTACCATGAAGCATGGTGGTGGCTGCATCACGCTGTGGGGGTGCTTCACTGTAACAGGCCCTGGAAGGCTTGTGAAGGTAGAGGGTAAAATGAATGCAGCAAAATACAGGGAAATCCTGGAGGAAAACCTGATGCAATCTGCAAGGGAACTGCAACTTGGAAGAAGATTTGTTTTCCAGCAAGACGATGACCCCAAACATAAAGCCAGGAATGGCTAAAAAACAACAAAGACAATTGACAATTTATGGCTCGATCTTAAAAGGACTGTTCACTCACAATCCCCATGCAATCTGACAGAGCTTGAGCAGTTTTGTAAAGAAGAATGGGGAAAAATTTCAATGTCCGGATGTACAAAGCTGATAGAGACCTATCCACACAGACTCGAGGCTATAATCGCTGCCAAAGGTGCATCTACTAAATACTGACTTGAAGGGGGTAAATACTTATGCAATCAATTATTTTGTGTTTTATGTTTGTAATTAATTTAGATGACTTTGTAGAGATCTGTTTTCACTTTGACACGAAAGAGTCTTTCTCTGTTGATAAGTGTCAAAAAAATCCAAATTAAATCCAAATTAAATCCACTGTGATTCAATGTTGTAAGACGATAAACCATGAAAACCTCCAAGTGGGAAGTGGGGTGGAAGGGTGGGGAACGTTTTATAGGCACTGTATGTGCCTAAGACTATTGCACGGTATTTTATGTCTGTGTAACAGCCCCAGTAAGGTGGTAGAAATATTACAACACAGACATCTTTCTGTGATTTCTGTGCATGTTTCTTGTCCGCGACAGCGGATGGTTAAATTACAGGTTAAGGTCAGTAACTTGTCAACATGCTATATTGTCACCAGGGACAGAGTGACACTTGCAGGCTGCCCCCAGAACTTCCTCGGACTGTGTTGGTTGTTGATGCAAGCAATGCATTTCACTGTATGTTTTGATGTACACATGACAAATAAACTTGGATCTTAAGATGATAGTGTAAAAAATGAATAAAGATGTAGTGTTCCTGATTGAGAGACACTAAACAGCTTGGGTTTATTTTCTTTGGCAGTTTCAGTATATATAATATGTAGAACATTGGGTCTGGTTACATCACAGACTGCTTTGGAGGCTCCAGCACATTGGATTGCAGGAGGCTGCTGAAGATTGACGAGGTGGTGCCTTAGCAATGTGGTATTCATCACTAAGCACCCTCCCTATCCAGGACATGCTGCCTTCTTCTCCTTACTACCATCAGGGAGGAGGTACAGGAGACCGAAGACACACATCTAACATTTTAAGAACAGCTTCTTCCCCTCTGCCATCAGATTTCTGAACAATCTATGAACCCATGAACAGTATCTTATTATTCCTCTTTTTGACGTATTTCTTTATTTTGTCGTTGATAGTAATTTCATGTCTTGCACTATACTGCTGCTGCAAAGCAATCAATTTCACATTAGATATCAGTGATGATGGAGTGATTCTGATTCTGGACCCTCAGTGCTGTCTGCGTGGAGTTTGCAGGTTCTCACTGTGACTGGGAGCATCTCCTCTGGGTCATCTGGTTTTCTCTCACAACCCACAGAACTGGTCGGTGAACTGGACGTAGTAAGTTGCCCCTGGTCTGTAGTTTTGGGGTAGAACCTGGTGGAGTTCAGACTCGGAATTGGAATTAGAAATTTAGGTCTACTATTACTGAAATACTATCGTGAAATTTGTTTTGTGGCACGCTACAGGGCAAGTTATAAAATATCAATGGATGGATGGACGGATGGGTTGATGGATAGATGGATTCAAGAATGGTGCAAACGAGGAATAGTGATGCTGTGTTTATGGGTTCATGGACCGGTTATAAATGCGGTGGCAGAAGGGAAGAAGTTGTTTCTGAATTGTTGAGCCTCCTGCACATCCTCCCTGATGGAAGTGCCATGAATGGGAGGGGAGGGGTGATATGGGGAGAATTAAAGAGGGGATTAGTGTGGGTGAGTGACTGACCATCAGACTGTACTGATGGGCTGAATGGTCTCATCCGAATCCTTTGACAACCTTTGACTGATCTACCTGTGGGAGGTTTCCTCTGAAGGGTTTCCATGACAGGGTGATTTAGTTGGTCGGTCTTTTATTTTTTTTTATTTATTTAGAGAAACAGCGTAGACAGGCCCTTCTGACGCAATGAGCTGCTAACACCCTGCTACCCACCTATTTAACTCTAGCTCAATCACAGGACAACTTACAATGACCAATTGTCTTGCTAAACGGCCCGTCTCTGGATTATGGGGGAGTCCGGAGGAAACGCATGGCTTCGCAGGGAGAATGTGCAAACTCCCTTCAGGCAGAGATGGGCATTGAACTCTAAACGCTGAAGCCAGAACCGCAGTAGCGTCACGCTAACCAAGCCACACTACTGTTGCGTGCTGAGGTTGTCTTTCAAACGCTAGCGACTACATTGCAAACAGTACTGTATTGCCAAATATGCAAGATTGAGTACTACCACAACATTCTGTCAAATACTCTTTGCAAGCAAATAAGAGGAAATTTATTTTTAAGTGCTCCGATTTCAGCAACTGTTTCAACATGTACAATTGGCAGAAGAGAATTGGCTCATTGTGAAAACTGCTATACATCGCTGTTTGGCAGCTTGCTGTAAATAGACTGCTCGAGGACCATTGCCCACTGACACACTTAACTAGACTAATCTAGTTGGGTTATCGTAGCCAAAGCAATTTAACAATACTAGATACATTGTTCTGGTTATATAAACACTGAGCTGCAGTTCTGGCAGAAGGGCTCGGTCATGTACGTAACCTAGGCATTATCTTATCCTTCATACCTCCAGAACAGTTAATGCTTTTTACAATGTTGCTTGGTGAAGTCTTGACCTGTACCATAGGTCTAAGCTAATAAATGTTCTGAATGCATGGAGGGATATAAATCACACCTCCACACTGAACACTGCTAACATGTGGGACCAATTCGGATTCAATTGCCTGCCTATCCTTCTGAAGAGTCTGCAGATCTTAGAATACAAATGTGCAATTCACAGAACAATGCCACGCAGAAGGAGGTAAATCAGCCGCTTGTACCTGTGCTCTGTGGTAGAGCGTTGTGACTGGTCCTATTGTGTGGCTCGGTGCAGTGATGTTAATCCCATTGAATCTTTATCCAGTTTTCATTGGCAAGCTGCTATGTGCTTCCAACACCCACTCTGGATCTTCTGTCCCAATCCCAGAAGCCCTCAAACACGGATGCTGCGTCTCGGCTGTCCCATAGCCAGTATGCGCACCAGCGTGGTGTGATCTGCACAGCAAGTTGTTGCCCATGTGGCAGGCGCCCCCTCTCCACACAGCTGATGAACCCAAAGGAACGGCAGAGGCCAGTACAGTTTGGCTCCAGCAGCATCATAGGAGTTGCCAGTTAGTGTTGAACTCAGTGTAGGACCGCCTTTGGAACTGCAGCTTCAGATTTTTCCCTTGGAGTTTACACCCAAAACCTTCCCCATCAGTGGGTACAGCCACAAGGCAGTGGAGGATTGAAGTCAGAGGTTTCCTTCTTCTAGATGAGCTGCCAACCACGGCTGACGAGCCCCATCTGCCCAAAAAGACTGGTTGCAATGCACCACTAACTCATCTTTGGCCCTTCTCCTGTCAGTAGAAACTGTTCCGCTGGGTTTAGTAGCAAAGCCACACATGATGGCCAGGAGCTGGACTTGGTTGTCAGAGGCTATTTGAGACACACCCCAGTGAGGGCATTTAATAGGTTGTGGGAGCTTGTCCCCATAACTACCCTGACCCTGCCTCCGCCTCCGGCTACGACAGCTTTAGGGTTCCAGCCACAACTTACAGTTATAAGGATTTCCTTCAAGACACCCTGTTTCTTCCCTTCAGTCTGTGCCTTCCTGTCGCCAAAAAATGTTTTTTCCCATGTTTGCTCCATTTAAATGGCTCACGATTCTGAATGGCTTCGTCAAAGAAGGATCAAGGATCAACTTTATTCACTATATGCTGTCCGTTTACTTGTATTAGGTACTGGGCGCACAGCTAGCGTAAGGGTTAGCGTGACATTATTACAGCGCAGGGTGTTCTGGAGTTCAGAGTTCAACTCCGGCGCCGCCTGTAAGGAGTATGTACGTCCTCCCCCTGAACCACGTGGGTTTCCTCCGGGTGACCCAGTTTCCTCCAACAGCCCAAAGGTGTACTGGTTAGTTGGTTAATTGGTCATTGTAAATTGTCCTGTGGTTAGGCTGGGGTTAAATATATGGGTTGCTGGGCGGTGTGGCTCGTTGGGCTGGAAGGGCCTGTCCTGCGTTGTATCTCCAAATAAGTACATTTATTTGCTGTGATATGATGGTCAGGGCATGACATGCACCAGAAACAACATTGAACTAGAAGTTAAAGTATGGATATAGGTCATTTATTTATTGTTGTTTTTTGTAATTCCAGAGTTTGTCTCCTTTTGCACATTGTTTGCTTGTCAGTCTTTGTGTGTATATTTTTTCATTGATACTATTGTATTTCTTTGTTCTACTGTGAATGCCTGCGAGAAAATGAATCTCTGGGTAGCATATGGTGACATATATTACATATAGTCACTGAAAGCAAGCACGCAAGTACAGCAGGCAGTGAAGAAAGCTAATGGCATGCTGGCCTTCATAACAAGGAGAGTTGAGTATAAGAGCAAAGAGGTCCTTCTGCAGTTGTACAGGGTCCTGGTGAGACCACACCTGGAGTACTGTGTGCAGTTTTGGTCTCCAAATTTGAGGAAGGACATTCTTGCTATTGAGGGAGTGCAGCGTAGGTTCACAAGGTTAATTCCCGGGATGGCGGGACTGTCATATGTCGAAAGATTGGAGCGACTGGGCTTGTATACTCTGGAATTTAGAAGGATGAGAGGGGATCTGATTGAAACATATAAGATTATTAAGGGATTGGACACGCTGGAGGCAGGGAGCATGTTCCTGCTGATGGGTGAGTCCAGAACCAGAGGCCACAGTTTAAGAATAAGGGGTAGGCCATTTAGAACGGAGTTGAGGAAAAACTTTTTCACCCAGAGAGTCGAGGATATATGGAATGCTCTGCCTCGGAAGGCTGTGGAGGCCAAGTCTCTGGATGCTTTCAAAAAGAGATGGATAGAGCTCTTAAAGATAGCGGAATCAAAGGTTATGGGGATAAGGCAGGAACGGGGTACTGATTGTGGATGATCAGCCATGATCACAGTGAATGGCGGTGCTGGCTCGAAGGGCCGAATGGCCTACTCCTGCACCTATTGTCTATTGTCTATTGACATATACGTATGTACTTTGATAATAAACTTACTTTGAACCGGGAGTAAAATATACATAAAGACACAAATACCAGCATGTATTTACAATGTAAACAGCATTATAAGCAATGGTTTATGTGTTCACAGTGCAGTGACAGGGATAATAGATAGAGGGAATGGGGGTGAACTAGAGTGGTTGATCAGATTAACTGCCTGGGGGAAGAAACTTCGAAGATCATGTGGTTTTTGTTTAATAGCCCTATAACACTTCCCAAAAGGGAGCTTTTGAAAAGGCAGTTTACTGGGTGGGCAGTTTCCTGCTTGCTTCTTTGTCCAAGACACATACAAGTCCTGCAGTGATGGTAGACTGTGACACTCAATAAATTTAGAACATACGAGGGGTTCCACGGATAAAATCTTGAGCAACACACACAAAATGCTATAGGAATTCAGGAAATATAGAAAATATTGGAAACACTCAGCAGGCCAGGTAGCATCTGTGGAGAGAGAGAAAAAAATGTGAATATTTCAGTTTGAAGACCTTTCATCAGAGTTGGGAATCATTGAAAAGGAGGGAAGTTTTACATTTCAAAGAAAGGGTGAAGGGCAAAGAGAACAAAAAGGATGTTAGGCTGGACTTTGGGGAGAGCGATAACGCATGTCAGGTTATCTAGCTGACGCATTAACTTTGTCTCTCCACGGGTGCTGCCTGTCTTGCCGAGTATTTCTCACAATGTCGTTAACATCAGGGTCACAGCATCTGTAATAATTGACATTTGTATAACTGCCTGCTACATGCACTTAATTGATTTCAAAGCCATTTTTTTCTTTTCAGTAATAGAGTTTATATCTGTTTCCCTCTTAATAATAATTAATTTACAGTACTGTGCAAACATCTTAGACACGTAAACATAGCTAGGGTGTCTAAGATTTTTGCACAGTACTGTAGTAATTTTATGTATTGCACTGTACTGCTGCCACAAAAAAAAACAAATTTCATGACATATGTGAGTGATGATAAACCTGATTCTGATCTGGGTCTCTATTGTCGACTGAGAGTGGGAAGGGGGCAGGGAGAGGGGAATCATGGTTGGGAAAAGAGGAAAGGAGAGGGGAGGGAGCAGGAAGCACCAGAGAGACATTCTGTAATCATCAATAAACCAATTGTTTGGAATGAAATGACTTTGCCTGGAGTCTCAGGGCTGGGTGTGTCTGCACCCACACCACCCCCCCCCCACCGACCCCGGCTCTCCTCCTCTGCCACCTGTCCCACACCCCTCCTGTGGCACTCCACCCTCATCATTTCCAAGATCCTTTTCTCCCACCAGATTTACAAACTCACTCTCCACTTCATTCATATTGAGAAATACAGTACTGTGCCAAAGTCTTAGGCACCCTAACGAAATATATGCGCCAAAGACTTTTGCACAGTACTGCATAATTAACTATAATGAACTGTTTCTTAGTGTCCTCAGTTCCTGTGTAGATATCCTGTTTCCCTCTTAATGAGTCCTGAGGAAGGTTTTCAGACTGAAACATCAACTATTCATTCCCATCCATAGGTGCTGCCTGACCTGCTGAGTTCCTTCAGAATTTTGTGTGTGTTGCTCAGGATTTTCAGCATCTATAGAATCTCTTGTGTTTAAATCCAAGTTCAAGTTTAATTGTTATTCAACAATACACATGAATACAGCTAAATGAAATAGCATTCCTGTGGGGCCAAAGTGCAAAGTACTGTACCAACAGTCACACACAGCACACAATACACATAATTATGATTGCAGAAAATCATATAGTTACAAACAAAATAATATCTAAGATGATAATAATATAGCCCAAGTCCTTGAGTTGAATGGTCTGTAGATTGAATGTGCATGGGATGTTGTCCTGGAGCCATGTTTCTGCAAGAACAAGTACCTAGCAGTTCCTCATCTCACACGAGTGCAGCCATAGATGAACACAACGCAGCTTGTCGTCCAATGAACAAACACTGGAGGGCAGAACTAATGTGAGGGGCCAGCCCCCAACCCAGCACAAACTCCAGCAGCACATAGCCAGCTTCCCACTTAATAATCATTAATTTATAATTAACTGTACTGTATACGAAATTTAGCAGCTCTTAGTTGCCGCAATTTAGTGTTTCAATGGAACCCAGACACGATGAGACGATAAAGAGAAGAGTTTAAAAATCATGTATGTTTCTTTCAGCCAAATTTTTTATGTAATACTAACTCTCTCTTCAACTTCTGAAAGATTAACCTCTGCCTTCTACATTGCATTCCGCTCGGAATAGTCAATCGTTCACTGCTGTTAACATAATTTTAAAATAATCCTTGTCCAGTAATCGGCTTAATTCCCAATAAAAGACCTTAGTTTTTATGTTCAATTATTTAAACGCTTTCATATGTGATTTATATACCAACAAAAGTGAATGAGCCCAATGCCTGAGGAATCATAATCTTTTTATTCCTTATAGTTTTCAATAAAATTTTTGCCAGAGTGAATCACTAGGGCAGGACAAGGTGCTGGAAAAGATAGGAAGCATACTACCATAGCCACGGTAGTGTAGTGGTTAGTGTGATGCTATTACAGCTCGGAGCATTGGAGTTTGGAGTTCAATACTGGTGCTGACTGTAAGGAGTATATATCTTCTCCCCATGAACGATATGAGTTTCATCTAGATGCTCCAGTTTCGTCCAACAGCCCAAAGACCTACTGGGTAGTAGATTAATCGGTCGTTGTAAATTGTCCTGTAATTAGTCTAGAATTAAGACAGTGGTTTGATGTGCAGTGCAGATTGAATGGCCAGAAGAGTGTGTTCTGGGCTGTATCTCCAAATAAATTGAATAAAAAAACAGCTGATTAAATAACCACCTCATGGAAAGCTAGTCAGAGAAAACTTCCTACAGGCAGACCAGTACCATAATGCCTGGTTATCATAGGACAGAGATGAGGCCCTTCAGCCCATCAGTCCATTCTCCCTACATTCCCCTCCATCAGGGAGGAGGTGCAGGAGCCTCAACAATTCAGAATCAACTTCTTCCCTTCTACCATCAGATTTATGAACATTCTATGAACCCATGAACACTACTTCACTATTCCTCTTTTGCTCCTTATATCTATCATCCATCCATTTATCCATCCAACCATCCCTCCATCCATCCATCTGACCATCCATCCATCTATTCATATATCCGTCCATCATACATTCATTCATCCACCAATCTATCTGTCTATCCATCCATCAATCATACTTCCATCCCTCTGTCCATTCCATCCATCCATCTATCCATTCATCCATCATTCCACCCAACCATCCATCCTCCATCCATCCATATGACCATCCAACCATCCCTCCATCCATCCATCTGACCATCCAACCATCCATCCATCATTCCATCCAACTGTTCCTCTATCCATTTATCCATCTGACCATCCAACCATCCATCCGTCCATCCATCCATCCATCCATCCATCTGACCTTCCAACAATCCCTCCATCCATCCATCTGACCATCCAACAATTCCTCCATCCATCCATCCTCCATCCAACCATCCATCCATCCTCCATCCATCCATCTATCTATCCATTCATCTGTCCATCCATCCATCTGTGCTTCCATCTATCCATCTATCCATCCATACATCCATCTGTCCATCCATCCACCCTCATCCATGATCCATCCTCAGCTATCCGTGCATCTGTCCATCCATCCATCTATCCACCCATCCATTCAACCTCTGTCCATCCATCCATTCATCCCCATTCATCCATCCATCCTCTGTCCATCCATCCATCTGTCCATCTGTACTTTTATTTGTTTCTTTGCTTTTATTTTTTGTGACTTAAAATGGTATTTTATACCTTGCCTGTAATGCTGCCACAAAACAAATTTCACAATAGTGTGTCAGTAATAGTAGACCTAATTCCAATTTCAATCCCGATTCTGATTCCAATTCCGAGTCTGAACTCCACCAGGTTCTACTCCAAAACTACAGACCAGGGGCAATTTTCTATGTCCAGTTCACCAACCAGTCCTGTGGGATGTGAGGGAAAACCGGGTGACCCAGAGGAAATGCTCCCAGTCACAGTGAGAACCTGCAAACTCCACACAGACAGCACTGAGGGTCCAGAATCAGAATCACTCCATCATCACTGATATCTAATGTGAAATTGATTGCTTTGCAGCAGCAGTATAGTGCAAGACATGAAATTACTATCAATGACAAAATAAAGAAATACGTCAAAAAAAGGAATAACGAGATACTGTTCATGGGTTCATAGACCATTCAGATATCTGATGGCAGAGGAGAAGAAGCTGTTCTTAAAATGTTAAAATAGGTATTCAGTCTCCTGCACCTCCTCCCTGATGGTAGTAACAGAAGAAGGCATGTCCTGGGTAGAGAGGGTGCGTAGTGATGGATGCCACATTGTTGAGGCACCTCCTCAATGGTGGGGAGGATTGGTGCCCGTGAGGGAGCCGGATGAGAAGACAATTTTCGGCAGCCTCAGTGTATTGGAGTCTCCAAACTAGTCCGTGATGTAACCAGACCCAGTGTTCTCCATATTATATACACAGAAACTGCCAAAAAAAACAAACCCAAGCTGTTTAGTGTCTCTGAATCATGAACGTTGACAGTATTCAAGTACATTGCGGAGAGAAGTCAAGGCATGTTCAAGGAGAAGTGGTTGGAGCAAGGTCAGGACACGGTCGAGATGGAGTTGGGGCATGCGAAAGTTGGAGTGGAGGAGTTTTGAAGCCCTTCCACCTAAACCGAGGATGAGCTCTGGGTCAATTTGGAAAGGTCAGGTATGGGCTGGATCGTGGAGGCAGTGTCCAGGTCCAGAGTGTGGGTCTTAGAGCGAGGAATGACCCAATGTTTGGAAGGTTTAGATGCTGGGCTGGATGGATTGGAAAGGCAGGGTGTCGGACTGGAGGTAAGGGTTTGCCACTTCTGCTCGCTGCCTCAGGACATTCTCTCCAGTCTTCGCTGTACTGAGGCTGAGGCTGTTGGCCTGCTCCAGGTTTCATGTCTGCGAGCTCCATGAGGACTCGTCCCACCGTGTGATGAACCGAGGCTGAGGCTGTTGGCCTGCTTCAGCTGCTCTGGGATCGTGCCTGTGGACTCACTTTAGTTCTGAATGCTGTTGCTTGCTTTTATTTTTTCTCAATTTGCGAATTTTTTTCTCTCTCTGCACATTGCTCGTTTGTTGGTCTTTTTTAAAATGGGTTCTTTTGGGTTTCTTGTTTTGTGGCTGCCTGTAAGGAGACAAATCTCAAGGCTGTATAATGTATACATACTTTACTAATAAATGTACTTTGAACTTTGAGTATTTATTATCAAAGTATGAAAGTAGTATACAACCCTTAGATTCGTCTTCTCCACAGACAGTCAGGAAACAAAGAAAACCAGGGAACCTGTTCAAAGAAAAGCATCAAATCAGCCCCCACGCACAAAAAACAAATTGGACGCTGATCACCTTCTGCTGTCACCCTCCACGATTTCAATCTACCTTGACGCTTTAATCAGTGAGATTGGTGGGAAGTGGATCTGATCGTGGGCTCGCGCCCCATCTCTGTTCTTCTTGGCCCTGAGGCCAAGAAGCTTAGAGACATTACCTCATTTTTCATCATTTACACTATCTGTTTAAGATTCATGTTTATTTCTCATGTATACTTCAAACCTACGGTGCGACACATCATTTACATCAATGACCAACGCAGTCCGAGGACGTGCTGGGGGCAGCCTGCGAGTGTCACCATGCGTCTGGTGCCCGCATAGCATGCTGTCAATTTATTAACCTTAACCCACGTATCAACCATCCGCAGTCTCTCTATGACAAGCAACAAGCATAGCAGAAATCATGAGAAGATAACTGTTGTAATATTTCTCATGCACTACTGGGGCTGTTACGCGGATATCTGTGCTTTGTTCAACATCGTCTGTATATAACAAAGACGTACTTTCAACAACATCAAAGTTCTGGTGAAATTCGGTGTTGAACACTAGTACTGTACCAGTGAGCCAGGTTGAATTCTTGCCACTGTCTGTAGGGAGTTTATGCGTTCTCCCTGTGATCCCATGCATTTCCTGTGGTCCCATGCATTCCCTATGATCCCACACATTTCCTGTGATCCCATGCATTTCCTGTGATCCCATGCATTTCCTGCGATCCCATGCATTCCCTGCGATCCCATGCATTCCCTGCGATCCCATGCATTTCCTGTGGTCCCATGCATTCCCTATGATCCCACGCATTCCCTATGATCCCACGCATTTCCTGTGATCCCATGCATTTCCTGTGATCCCATGCATTCCCTGCGATCCCATGCATTCCCTGTGATGCCATGCATTTCCTGGGTAATCCAGTTTCCTCCCACAGTACAGAGATGTGCAGGTTAGTAGACTAATTGGTCACAAGGGTGTAGTTGTGCAACATGTGCTGATGGGACCGGAAGGGCCTAGCCTGTTACCAAGCTGTATCTCTAAATAAAAAAGACATAAACTTTGCAAACGAGGAACAGTACAGTGCATTCTATTACCATGTTGTGTTTTTAAAATAAAAATAAAATTAAAAAGGATGTGCCTGGCAGAAAATCAGTGCAAACCTTGACACACAGTGGCTGCCAGAAGGATGAGAGACTATTTGAACAACTGAGCAGTGAACTTTGCTAAAACGTCACATATAAGACATTGGTGAGGCCTATTTTGGAGTATGAGTGTATTTTTTGGTCACCATCCTACAGGAAAGATGTCAATAAGATTGAAAGAGTGCAGAAAATATTTATAAAGATTTTGCTGGGACTCATGGACCTGAGTTACCGGGAAATGTTGAACAGGTTCGGACTTTATACACTGGAGTGTAGATGAATGAGCGGAGATTTGATAGAGATATACAAAGTTGTGAAGGGTATAGGTAGGGTTAATGCAAGCAGGATTTTTTCACTGCCTCTTCATTTCCAGTCTTGATGAAGGGCCTCATCCCAAACTGTCGACTGTTCACTCTCTTCCACAAATGTTGCCTGGCCTGCTGAGTTCCTCCAGCATTTTGTGTGTGTTGCTTTTCCCACAGAGGCTGGGTGAGACTAGAACTGCAGGTCTTGGGTTAAGGGTGAAAAGCAAAATGTTTAAAGGGAACATGTGGAGGAGCTTCTTCCCTCAGAGGGTGGCGAGGGTGTGGAACGAGCTGCCAGTGGAGGTGGTGGATGCAGGTTCAATTTCAACACTTATGAGAAATTTGGATAGGTAAACAAATGCTAGAGGCATTGAGGGCTATGGTCCAGTTGCAGGCCAGCGGGTCCAGGCAGATTAATAGATCAGCACAGATTAGATGGGCTGAAGGGTCTGATCCTGTACCCTAGTGTTCTATGATTCCATGACAATCACGCCAACGGCTATTAGATCTATGGCTGCTTCCTTCCAGAGTTTTTAAGGAGTAGTAGCATCCGTTAGTCTCGCGAGACCATGGATCTGCACCTGGAAAGTCTTGCTTCAGTCTGTGCTGGTAGGGCAGCATCTGTTGTGGCTGTAGAGGCCCACACGGGAGTGACAGTCTCGGCTGCAGCGACTGCACTTGAAGGCACTGTCCTCCAGTGTTGTCTTGGTGCTGTTTTCCCGACGAGTGCGCTTTTCTTCAGCAGCAAGCCTCAGCTTCTCTTCTCCTCTTTTTAGACCTCTGCGTAGTTCCAGCCTCCAGTGAGAGCGATTGCTTGCGATGTCCTCCCACCTCTCGATGTTCATTTTCAGTGACTTCGTGTCTCTCTTGCAAACGTCTTTGAAACGAAGATGGGGCCGCCCTGGTGCTCTCTTGCCGGAGGCCAGTTCCCCGTACAGCAGGTCTTTCGGGATCCTTCCGTCTGACATGCGGTGTACGTGGTCCAGCCAGCGGAGACAGCGTTGTTGGAGCAGGGTGAAGAGGCTGGGTATCTGGGCGCGGGCCAGGACCTCATTGTTGGTGACTCGGTCAGTCCACGTGATGTCCAGGATGCGTCTCAGGCTGTGAAGGTGGAAGGCGTTGAGACGCCGCTCTTGTCTGTGGTAGAGGCTCCAGATCTGCCGTAAAGCAGTGTGCTGAGGACGCAGGCCCTGTAGACTGCAACTTTGGTGTGCGTTGTCAGCTTTCTGTTCTCCCAGACTCTTGTCAGCCTGGCGAATGTTGAGGCTGCTGGTCCGATCCGTCTGTTGATCTCGGGGTCTAGGGAGAGCCTGTCCGTGATGGTGGAGCCAAGGTATGTAAACTTGTGGACTACCTCCAGCTCCTAGTTGTTGATGGTAATGGCAGGGGGCTGCTCAACGCCTTGGTCCAACACATTGGTTTTCTTCCAGTTGATGGTCAAGTTGAGTAAACATATTGGGTAAAATGATTTACAATGTTTATTTTGAAATTGTTCATAAACCTACTAATTTTATCACGTTCAGTTCAACTTACTGAGCTTTTAAATGTGGTCCAATTAATTTCTTGTTGTTTTCCCAGGATTTCATCTTTGTGATAGAGCACCCTGCACGGCGTCGTGCGTTGTGGATTCCTCACGACCGAGTGAGTGCAGGAAAGTGGTGAAGGGTTGCTCAGAGAGAACGGGGAGAAGCTGGCGTTCAGACGGTTCTCTGAACATCCTTGAAGGTGACTATCAAAGCTGACGGGGCAGAAAGCAGGAGAATGGAGTTGAGAGGGATAATAAATCAGCCATGATGGAACATTGCGCAGACTCGATAGGTCAAATGGTCTAAATCCGCTCCTATGTCTTATGACCGTATGAATGTTAGAATCTAAAACATAGAACATTACAGCACAATACAGACCCTTTGGCCCACAATGTGATATCGACCCTTTAACCTACTCCAAGGTCAATCTAACCCTTCCCTCCCACAGAGCCCTCCATTTTTCTATCATCTGTGTTCATATCTCAGAGTCTCTTAAATGTCCCTAATGAAGCTGCTTCTACCACACCCCGGCAGCGTGTTCTGTGTTCAGCGTGTTAAAAACGTATTTAATTTAAGTTTTCCTTGTGAATGCTATTTATCTGATTCTATGTGCCTGTGTTCCTCAAATCAGGGAGGAGGCTACGTAGCATCCAGGACCAGGGTCACCAGACTCAAAACCAGTTACTCTCCCCAAGCAGTGAGGCTGATCAACACCTCCCCCAGTAACCCACCCCTCCACACCCCCAACCACCATTACTTTATCATTTCCTGTCAGTCACCGTATGTACAGACACTCCTGTGCCTAGTGTCTCTTTATGGACATACAATCAATCTGTGTATATAAACTATCTTATGGAATTATATTCAATCTGTTTTTAATAATTATTGTATTCTTTATCTTCTGTTTTTTTGTGCTACATTGGATCTGGAGTAACAATTATTTTGTTCTCCTTTAAACAATCTTGAATCTTGAATGGTGCAGGAAGTGCTTTTTCATTCCCCTTCTCAGACATACTGTATTCGTGCATATTAATCAGAATCAGGTTTACTATCATTAACATAATCATGAACTGTGGTAGCAGGACAGTGCAAGATGCAAAAATTGTTCTAATTACAATAGGAAATGTATATTAAAATTAAATAAGCGCTGCAAGACAGAGCAGAAATAGTGAGGTAGTGTAACATGAGTTCATTGTCCATTCAGAAATCCACATCTTCCCTTTAAACATTTCACCTTTCACACTTAACCCATGACCTGCAGATGGCAGAGGGGAAGAAGCTGTTCCTGAATCGTTGAGTGTGTGTCTTCAGGATTCTGTACCACCTCCTTGATGGTAGCAATGTGAAGAGGGCAGGTCCTGGGTGGAGGGGGTCCTTCATGAGGGAAACCCAACTCCCCATCATTTTGGCTAATGTAAAATTGAAGACAGTAAATGTGACCTTTACTTTAGTGCCATGAGGAATTATTGGCTCAGTTCAACTCTAGGAGCCAGAAAGGGCTGAGGAAAACTCAGGCATGCTCTTAGCCTTCTGTTTGTCGACCCCTGGCAGTGTGGTCTTGTACTTCATGAGGAAGGTCCTGGGAATGAGAAGGTTAACACATGAGGAGCGTTTGATGGCTCTGGGCCTGTACTTGCTGGAGTTTAGAAGAATGAGGGGGAATCTTTTTGAAACATATTGAATATTGAAAGGCCTAAATAGAGCGGATGTGGAGAGGATGTTTCCTACAGTGATGGAGTCCAGGACTGGGGGCACAAACTCAGAATAGAGGGGCATCCATTTAGAACACAGATGAGGAGGATGGTGAATCTGTGGAATTCATTGCCACAGGCAGCTGTTGAAGCCAAGTCATTTAATATATTTAAAGCAGAGGTTGATAGGTTCTTGATTAGTCAGGGCATCAAAGATTACGAGGAGAAGACAGGAAAATGGGGTTGATGGGGATAATAAATCAGCCATGATGGAATGGCAGAGCAGACTCGATAGGCTGAATGGCCTAGTTCTGCTCCTGTGTTTTATGATCTTTAGGAAGAAGCTAGTGAGGTGGTGTCCCTTGTGGAGTTACAGTACTGCTGTGCACCTCCTCCAAGCCAGTCCTGACTGATCTCTCAGCTGCTGCATTTAGCCGGTGAGCTGAAGGAACAGGATTATGTTTGACACCATTCAGAACGAAAACCAGAGGAGCCAGCTTTTCTGGTGACCCTTGACATAAACACGTCAACACATCCTTAGCAGGTTCAGTGGTGTGACACGCGTTTCATTTCAATCTACTCTGATGGACAGGTGTAGAACAGTCACAGAATTAAACAGATTAGCCAACAGCATCCGAGCCTTGTCAGTTCCTCTCTTAATGCACCTGGGACGGGACGGTAGTGCAGCAGTTAGTGTAACACTTTACAGCACCAACAACCCGGGTTCAATTCCCACCGCTGTCTGTAAGGAGTTTGAACGTTCTCCGCCTGGGTTTCCTCCGAGTACTCTGGTTCCCTCCCACACTCCAAACTCATATAGGTTAGGGCTAGGGTTAGAGAGAAGTGGCCATGCTCTGTTGGCGGCAGAAGCATGGCAATGCTTGTGGGCTGCCCCCAGCACATCCTCTGACTGTGCTGATCATTGACGCAACAACACGCTTCATCAGATTTTTAAACGTTTGAATGTACATGGGATTAATAAAGCTAATCTTTCACTCGCTTTCTGAAAAGCTCTAGTAAATCTCTGATTGCAAACAAGTTTATGATGACTTATTTGTTTGGCAAACATTACATTTGTTCGTCCATGTGTAAGGGGGTTTCGTCTTTTACTGCGTAGGCTAATTAAAATGGCCTCTTTGTTATGTTATATTTGGGAATGCTTCTTTGTTATGTTAAACGCTGAGAAAGTCTCTTAGAAATTTGCTTGGGTTAATACAGATAGCAGGGTGCTATTAACCAATTGGGATAGTTGTTAAGATTTTGGTGTATCTGGGAGATTTGTATGCGCGGGGTTTTGGGGCAGAAGGCAGGAGAGAGAGATAGAGAATGGACCAGGTGTTGAGATGTCCGCTAATGGAGTCGGACCCCAAGGAGGGCATTCGGCGAGGAGAGGAGACGGAGACGGACTCATGTGGAGCGTTTGGTTGACCACCATTGTTGGTCCCAGGCGGCCGGTCGAGGTGGTCCGAGGGGTTGCACGGTGAAGAAGGAGGGTCCTGAGCTCCAACTGTTTGTGCACGAAGAGATTAAACTTTGATAAGTGTGGCGCCTTTTATTTTCCTTTTATATTTTATTCTCTATTAATTATATAGTTCCAGTAATATCTATAAACTGTAAATCATTTAACCGTATCTGGTGTATTGTCTGTTATTTGGGCTGGGTGGGGTACATCAAATAGCATCCACACAAACTAATTACCCAGTTTGCTGGGGCCGAGGGCTGTTTCCCTGGATGACAGCAAGCCGAGCGACCCTGAGGCTGGCCGGGGGGCTACATATGTTTTGAAGCTACCGTCCAAACTGGCTCAGGAAAGAAAGCTTCTTGCAATTCTTTTCATTCCGATAATTCCTCTTTGTTCACTGTGAAGTTTGGCTGAGCTCCTTTCCCTCAAAGTGGAGGATGTTACCCTCGAAGTAGAGGATGTTATCCACGTTAGGGTGACACAGTAGTGTAACAATTAGCATAATGTTGTTACATTGCCAGCGATCTGGGTTCAGACCCGCCACTGTCTGTAAGGGATTTGCACATCCTCCCAGTGACCAAACCTGTCTCAGGTTCTCCTAGAGTGTCTAAGTGTCTTTGTAATGAAGGGGGAAATAATTAGAAGAGTTAGACACCAAGTGTTGGTGAGACAGTGAATTTGGAAAGTCAGAGACGTCAACAACGCACACAAAATGCTGGAGGAACTCAACAGGTTAGGTAGCCTCTATAGAGAGGAAAGAGCAGTCAATGTTTCAGGCTGAGACCCTTCATCAGGGTCCAGATCTCAGGCCAAAACGTTGACAGTTTATTCCTCTCCATAGACGCTGCCTGACCTGCTGAGTTCCTCCTGCATTTTATGTGTGTTACTCTGGCTTTCCAGCTTCTTGTGTTAAAGATATCATTAGCTTTCAAGGCCAAACTCAGGCATTTCCTGAAGGTATCAGAACCAAGGAAGTGATTTCAAGCTGTGTGTGTAATATCTCCACTGTCAACATGAACAGAAGTTCGAAGTTGAAAGTACATTTATTACCAAAGTATGTAGGCATTATACCAGCGGTCCCCAACCACCGGGCCGCGGACCAGTGCCGGGCCGCAAAGCATGTGCTACCGGGCCGTGAGGAAACTATATGATTTGGCGATAGGAGTCAGCTGCACCTTTCCTCATTCCCTGTCACGCCCACTGTTGAGCTTAAATGCACGCGAGGTCATTACGCACGCGTCATCCATGTCAGCGCGGGAAGAAGATCAGCTCCCCGAGCTTGCAAGTGATGGCGGGCTGAAAAGTATGTTTGACATAACATCTCTGCCGGCATTCTGGATCAAAGTCAAGGCTGAATATCCTGAGATAGCTACGAAAGCACTGAAAACGTTGCTTCCATTTCCAACATATCTCTGCAATGAATGCAACCAAAACTAAATTGCGGAATAGGCTGGACATAAGGAACCCCGTTCGAGTATCGCTGTCTCCCATCACCCCTTGATAGGGCCGTCTTGTTGCTTGTTAGGGAAAATATTACAGCAGTGCTCAGGCAGGACAGATTAGAGGGCTTGTCTACTGAGTTCTTATGGGTGGAGCTGAGAAACAGGAAAGGTCCCACATTAGTGGGATTGTATTACAGACCACCCAATAGTCAACGAGACTTGGAAGAGCAAATCTGCAGAGAGATAGCGGGCAACTGCAGGAAACATAAAGTTGTGGTGGTAGGGGATTTTAATTTTCCATATATTGATTGGGACTCCCATACTGTTAGGGGTCTAGATGGTTTAGAGTTTGTAAAATGTGTTCAGGAAAGTTTTCTAAATCAGTATATAGAGGGACCAACTAGAGGGGATGCAATATTGGATCTCCTGTTAGGAAACGAATTAGGGCAAGTGACAGAAGTCTGTGTAGGGGAGCACTTTGGTTCCAGTGATCATAACACCATTAGTTTCAATTTGATTATGGACAAGGATAGATCTGGTCCTAGGGCTGAGGTTCTGAACTGGAAGAAGGACAAATTTGAAGAAATGAGAAAGGATCTAAAAAGCGTGGATTGGGACAGGTTGTTCTCTGGCAAAGATGTGATTGGTAGGTGGGAAACCTTCAAAGGAGAAATTTTGAGAGTGCAGAGTTTGTATGTTCCTGTCAGGATTAAAGGCAAATTGAATAGGAATACGGAACCTTGGTTCTCAAGGGATATTGCAACTCTGATAAAGAAGAAGAGGGAGTTGTATGAAATGTATAGGAAACAGGGGGTAAATCAGGTGCTTGAGGAGTATAAGAAGTGCAAGAAAATACTTAAGAAAGAAATCAGGAGGGCTAAAAGAAGACATGAGGTTGCCTTGGCAGTCAAAGTGAAAGATAATCCAAAGAGCTTTTACAAGTATATTAAGAGCAAGAGGATTGTAAGGGATAAAATTGGTCCTCTTGAAGATCAGAGTGGTTGGCTTTGTGCGGAACCAAAGGAAATGGGGGAGACCTTAAATAGATTTTTTGCGTCTGTATTTACTAAGGAAGCTGGCATGAAATCTATGGAATTGAGGGAATCAAGTAGTGAGACCATGGAAACTGTACAGATTGAAAAGGAGGAGGTGCTTGCTGTCTTGAGGAAAATTAAAATAGATAAATCCCCGGGACCTGACAGAGTGTTCCCTCGGACCTTGAAGGAGACTAGTGTCGAAATTGCGGGGGCCCTGGCAGAAATATTTAAAATGTCGCTGTCTACGGGTGAGGTGCCGGAGGGTTGGAGAGTGGCTCATGTTGTTCCGTTGTTTAAAAAAGGATCGAAAAGTAATCCGGGAAATTATAGGCTGGTGAGTTTAACGTCAGTAGTAGGTAAGTTATTGGAGGGAGTACTAAGAGACAGAATCTACAAGCATTTGGATAGACAGGGGCTTATTAGGGAGAGTCAACATGGCTTTGTGCGTGGTAGGTCATGTTTGACCAATCTATTGGAGTTTTTCGAGGAGGTTACCAGGAAAGTGGATGAAGGGAAGGCAGTGGATATTGTCTACATGGACTTCAGTAAGGCCTTTGACAAGGTCCCGCATGGGAGGTTAGTTAGGAAAATTCAGTCGCTAGGTATACATGGAGAGGTGGTAAATTGGATTAGACATTGGCTCAATGGAAGAAGCCAGACAGTGGTGGTAGAGAATTGCTTCTCTGAGTGGAGGCCTGTGACTAGTGGTGTGCCACAGGGATCAGTGCTGGGTCCATTGTTATTTGTCATCTATATCAATGATCTGGATGATAATGTGGTAAATTGGATCAGCAAGTTTGCTGATGGTACAAAGATTGGAGGTGTAGTAGACAGTGAGGAAGGTTTTCAGAGCCTGCAGAGGAACTTGGACCAGCTGGAAAAATGGGCTGAAAAATGGCAGATGGAGTTTAATACTGACAAGTGTGAGGTATTGCACGTTGGAAGGACAAACCAACGTAGAACATACAGGGTTAATGGTAGGGCACTGAGGAGTGCAGTGGAACAGAGGGATCTGGGAATACAGATACAAAATTCCCTAAAAGTGTCGTCACAGGTAGATAGGGTCGTAAAGAGAGCTTTTGGTACATTGGCCTTTATTAATCGAAGTATTGAGTATAAGAGCTGGAATGTTATGATGAGGTTGTATAAGGCATTGGTGAGGCCGAATCTGGAGTATTGTGTTCAGTTTTGGTCACCAAATTACAGGAAGGATATAAATAAGGTTGAAAGAGTGCAGAGAAGGTTTACAAGGATGTTGCCGGGACTTGAGAAACTCAGTTACAGAGAAAGGTTGAATAGGTTAGGACTTTATTCCCTGGAGCGTAGAAGAATGAGGGGAGATTTGATAGAGGTATATAAAATTATGATGGGTATAGATAGAGTGAATGCAAGCAGGCTTTTTCCACTGAGGCAAGGGGAGAAAAAAACCAGAGGACATGGGTTAAGGGTGAGGGGGGAAAAGTTTAAAGGAAACATTAGGGGGGGCTTCACACAGAGAGTGGTGAGAGTATGGAATGAGCTGCCAGACGAGGTGGTAAATGCGGGTTCTTTTTTAACATTTAAGAATAAATTGGACAGATACATGGATGGGAGGTGTATGGAGGGATATGGTCAGTGTGCAGGTCAGTGGGACTAGGTAGAAAATGGCTCGGCACAGCCAAGAAGGGCGAAAAGGCCTGTTTCTGTGCTGTAGTTTCTATGGTTCTATGGTTCTATGGAAACAAGCCCAGGGCTCCCACTGATTCAGTGATATTGGTGTGTTGCAATGATTTTATATGTTCATACGGGGAAAATACGTGCTGTGTGTTTAATATCCAATCGATACTTAAAATGTTATGATGCTATTGACTTATATAACCATATAACAATTACAGCAGGGAAATAGGCCATCTCTGCCCTTCTAGTCCATGCCGAACGCTACTCTCACCTAGTCCCACCGACCTGCACTCAGCCCATAACCCTCCATTCCTTTCCTGTCCATATACCTATCCAATTTTTTTTTAAATGATAATATCGAACCTGCTTCTGCCACTTCTATTGGAAGTTCGTTCAACACTTACTTCAAGCTCCCCTGTCTTCCCCTGATAATTGACTTATCACTATATTCATGTGAGGAAAATATGTGCTGTGTGTTTAATATTAAATTCGTTAGATAAACCCTTTTAGAAACGAAATTGAGTGTATTAGCCACTTATCACCTATATTGCGTTCGTGATTAACACCCCCCCAACAGAATCGCCAAAAGCGAATTGTAGAAAAAAATTGGCACGTACACGCATGCGCACTGGTGCCCGTGCAAGGCTTCATGGTCATTGTAGTCTTATTCAGGGTAAACCCGACATATTTGACTGTTACTCTTGTTCGTTGGCAACCCTACCCTCCACCACCTGCCCTCCCCACCGGTCGGCTGGTCCGCAAGAATATTGTCAATATGAAACTGGTCTGCAGTGCAAAAAAGGTTGGGGACCCCTGCATTATACAACCCTGAGATTCGTCTCCTGACAGGCAGCCACCCGACAAAGAAACCCAAAAGAACCCATAAAAATATGAAGACCGTGTGCAGAGAGAAAAAAGCACATCATGCCCATAAAATAGAACCCATATAAAAAAACCTTCGAACACACAGTGTGCAGAGAGAAAGGACACATTACGCAAGCAGTCACTGCAAGCAAATAGCGTTCTGAACTGAAGTCCACAAAGAGAGTCCCATAGCTCAGTCCAGAGCCAAGTAAACGTTATGGAGTAGTGGTCTGAACCAGCCCGTCCCTTGCCTTGAGCCCCAACACCCTGACCTTTTCAACCTGGTGCAGCGTTTAAATCACCAGTGGAGGTTCAATCACCTCGATATGCTCTGGGGCCAGGACCCTGCCGCCTCCACTCAGCCTGTAGCCAACCTCTCCGATTCAGCACGCCATCTGAGTCTCTGTCCAATCATCGGGCCCCGATGCTCAGACCCTGCCACCTCCACTCGGCCTGTAACCAACCTTTCAGATTCAGCTCCGTGCTTAAATCGATTGGACTTCGGGTCTTCCTCACTCCCGGCGACGGGCCCACCGCTTCACCTCGCCTCACCTCACCTCACCTTGCCTCGACGACATCCCACCGCCTCACCTCGCCTCAGCAACATCCCACCGCCTCACCTCACCTCACCTCACCTCACCTTGCCTCGACGACATCCCACCGCCTCACCTCACCTCAGCGACATCCCACCGCCTCACCTCGCCTCAGCAACAGCCCCACTGCTTCACCTCACCTCGCCTCGAGGACGGACCCACCACTTCACCTCGCCTCACCTCACCTCACCTTGCCTCGACGACATCCCACCGCCTCACCTCGCCTCAGCAACATCCCACCGCCTCACCTCACCTCACCTCACCTCACCTTGCCTCGACGACATCCCACCGCCTCACCTCACCTCAGCGACATCCCACCGCCTCACCTCGCCTCAGCAACAGCCCCACTGCTTCACCTCACCTCGCCTCGAGGACGGACCCACCACTTCACCTCGCCTCACCTCACCTCACCTTGCCTCGACGACATCCCACCGCCTCACCTCGCCTCAGCAACATCCCACCGCCTCACCTCACCTCACCTCACCTCACCTTGCCTCGACGACATCCCACCGCCTCACCTCACCTCACCTCACCTCACCTTGCCTCGACGACATCCCACCGCCTCACCTCACCTCAGCGACATCCCACCGCCTCACCTCGCCTCAGCAACAGCCCCACTGCTTCACCTCACCTCGCCTCGAGGACGGACCCACCACTTCACCTCGCCTCTCCTCACCTCACCTTGCCTCAGCGACATCCCACCACCTCACCTTGCCTCGGCGACAGGCCCACTGCCTCACCTCACCTCGCCTCGAGGACGGACCTACCACTTCACCTCGCCTCACCTCACCTCACCTTGAGGACGGGGTGACGGGCCCACTACTTCACCTCACCTCACCTCGCCTCGCCTCGAGGACGGGCCCACCACCTCACCTCGCCTCACCTTGCCTCAGCTGTGAAAATTAACAGAAAAGGTGGAAGTTCAGATGAAGCTATTGAGGCCCAGTCACCTGGAAAGGAAGTCTCTATTAAATTCAGTCCGTATCACTTCATTTTCAACAGAGGCTCAAGAAAATTATTGGTTTAAGTATAGTTAAATCACCAGGCAGTCATTACATGATTAATCTAAAGAAAAAATTACACCAGGGAATATATTGCCAGCTGATCACCATTACATAATCCATCATTACACTGTTGGACATACACATTACACCATACACAATACCATTACACATGAACACTACATTGTACACACTGTTACTCAATATATCATTACCCAATACACCATTACACAATTACACATGCCGTGACACCGTACACAACACCATTACACAATGCTGATAACCCCTTCTAGAATTCAGTCTCCTGATTTACAAAGGAATATTTCTTATAGTGGTGGAAGCTCGGATTAGAGGCACAGACGTCCATTTAGAACAGAGATCAGGAGGAATTTCTTTAGCCAGAGGGTGATGAATCTGTGGAACTCATGGCCACAGATGGCAGTGCAGGCCAAGGCATTGAGTATATTTAAAGCGGAGGTTGATATATTCTTTATTAGTCAGGACGTCAAAGGTTATAGGGAGAAGGCAGGAGAATGGGGTTGACAGGGATCAAGCAGTCATGGTGGAATGGCAGAGTAGCCTAATTCTGCCCCTGTGTCTTATGGTCTTACGGTGAAAGGCACATAGTGCCTATAAAAAATATTCACACTGCCCTCTCCCCACCCTTGGAAGTTGATCAGTGCCAAAAGAGCCAAAATAAATTCACTGTGACTCAATGTTGTAAAACAATAAATCATGGAAACTTCTGGGGGGGGGTGTGGTGAATACTTTTTATAGTTATTGTGTATATGGGGTTTGTGCTTGGGTTTCTTTGTTCCATGGCTGCCTGTAGCAGACAGATTTCAAGGTTGTATAATGTATACATACTTTGATAATGAAATATACTTTGAACTTTGAAATTAATATTTTTGTGTGACTGTATTTTACTGCTATCTTATATGGACTATATGTGCTGTGCACGACTGTTGGTAACTGTGTTTTGCACCTTGACACGTTGGTTGCAGAGTAAATGCTGTTTCGTGTGACTGCATTTATGTATGGTTGAATGACAAACTAGAACTTGAATGTGAGGTAGAGATGGACAGGTATTTGTTGTTCAGAGGAGCCGAGGGTTATGGGGAACGGGTAGGATAGTGGGACTGAGACAATGTACAGGGCAGCCATGATTTTGTTCAATGGTGGACTGTGTGCCTGGCCCACGTTCCCTGATCTCATGTCCTTATCACCCTGCCTATGAGTCGATGTGGATCAGGTGCTGCCAAGTTCAGAGTGTCTCCAAATATCATGTCCAAGGCAACTACATGAGCAATGGATGAGAGATTTTCTCTGGGTAGGTCAAAGCAATCCCATCGACCTGATGTGTCATTTGTGTTCAGACTGCAGAGAATTAGCCCAGACAGCCAGGAAGAGATCCATAGAGTTAATCCAGGAATTCCAGGCTGGACACCTGGTGGCCTTTGATTTGTTCCTCTTGTTCTTGGCCTCCGTTGGTCAGGGTCAACTATGGATGTTGTGTCCTAGCTGTCGAATACACAGGCCAGGGCAGTGTGATGTGGAGAGCAAGCTGTTGCCCAGGCAGTGGGTTCCCCTTCTCCACGCAGCTGATGAATCCAAAGGAACGGCAGGGACCGATACAGTTTGGGACCAACGGAAGTTCCCAGTCAGCATGGAACCCAATGTCGGACTGCCTGAGGGACTCCAGCTCCATATTTTTCACTCGGTGTTCACTCCCAATGCTTTCCCAATGAGTGGGTATAGCCGCAAGGTTTGAAATCAGTTTTCCTTCTAGATGAGCTGCCAACTACGGCTGACAAGCCCCATCCGCCCAACTCCACTGGTTTTAAGATGCCTGTGATCCACCTTTGCCCCTTCTTCTGTCAGTAGAAACAGTTCCTCTATGGCCCTGGTAGAGAAAATCACTTACAAATAACAAAGTCAGAGAAAATTCTGATGAACATGACGACTGTGTCTATGAAGGAAAATCTTTTTTTTAACTAATGATCATGGACGTAACTGTGCACTTTAACCAAAAGAAAACACAATCTTGAAAGCCATGGTTTGACCTGTAGATCATTTACACAGATCAGACTCTTGGCGTGGTGCTTGAAAATTTCTCTAATTTACCAACAACCGACTGTACCAGTTCCAGACGTTCTCTGTAGCAAAAGCAGGTCCTTCATCAGGAGGCAAAGGATCGGAAAAAAATCTGCAGAAAGTTGTAAGCTCTGCCAACCCCATCACGGGCACTAGACTCCCCAGCATTGAGAACATCTTCAAAGGGAAGTTCCTCAAGAAGACTGCGTCCGTCATTAAGGACCCATCGCCCAGGACATGCCCCTTCTCATTGTGACCATCAAGGAGGAGACACAGAGGCCTGAAGAACCACACTCAACTTTTTAGGAACAGCTTCTTCCCCCTCCGCCATCAGATTTCTGAATGGACAATGAAACCATGTACACTACCTCAGTTTATTTTTGCTCTCCTTTTACACAACTTATTTAAGTTATATATATGGATACAGCAATAACTTTGAACAAAAAACCCTAGAAGATCAGCCCAGTACATGGCAGGAAAAGCCTTCCCAACTTTTGAGTACATCTACATGAAACGCTGTCGTAGGAAAGCAGCATTTATCATCCAAGATTGTCACCACCCAGGCCATGCTCCTTTCTTGCCGCTGCCATCTGGGTAGAAGGTACAGGAGCCTCAGGTCTCACACCACCAGGTTCATGAACAATTACTACCCCTCAATCATCAAGCTCGCAAACAAAAGAGGATAATTACACTCATCTATTGAGATGTTCTCTCAGTTCTCACTTTAAGGACACCTTATCTTTTTATTTCATGCTCTTGTTTTTTATTGTTACCGTGCCTATAAAAAGTTTTCACCCCCACCCCCCGAAAGTTTTCGACACCAAAGAGTCTTTTTCTGTTGATCAGTGTCAAAAAAGAACAAATTAACTCCATTGTGATTCAATGTAGTAAAACAATAAAACATGAAAACTTCCAAGGGGGTGGAGGGATTTGAATGCTTTTTATAGGCCCCGTATTTATTTATATTTGCAGTTGTACAGTTTGTTGTTTTCAATGCTCTTCTCTTTCATTGATCCTGTTTACAGTTACTGTTCTATAGATTTGCGGGTATGCCCATAGGAAAAAGACCGTCAGGGTTGTACATGGTGATATATGTGTGCTCCGATAATAAATTTACTTTGAACTTTATAAGTGGCAGGGGCCGTGTGCGTAATGGTAATCTTTTATTGAAAAAGAACAGAAACGGCAGCTCACCTACAATCTATCTAATATTGGTAGGCAGCCTGACCGCAGTAGTGATGGGTGGGTTAAATGCTCAGCTCTTAGAATTGGCTGCCATCTGCATAGGTATGGAATCTGATATCAGGTCTTCAGGGCATTTCAGGAATGTTTCAGGAACAGCTTCTTCCCCATTGCCATCGGATTTCTGAAAGATCAATGAATCCATGTGTATCATCTCAATATTTTCATTTTGCACTAGTTACTTAATGAAAACAAATATATATATATATAAAAGTACATATGTATATAATCCCCATTAAGAGTGGTGTCACATGACACAGGCAATCAAGGTCTCCATGATTGTTCTTGGCAATTTTTTCTACAGAAGTGATTTGCCATCGCTTTCTTCTGGGCAGTGTCTTTACAAGACAGGTGACCCCAGCCATTGATTGAGAGATTGTCTGCCTGGTGTCAGTGGTTGCGTAACCAGGACTTGTGATATACTCCAGCTGCTCATATGGCCATCCACCATCCGCTCCCATGGTTTCACGTGAACATGATCGGGGGAGTGGTGGGCCAAGCAGGTGCTGCACCTTGTCCAAGGGGGACCTGTAGGCTAGCGGGGGGAAGCAGTGCCTTACACCTCCTTCGGTAGAGACACGTCTTTGCCCTGCCTCTGTCTTACTGTAATTTGTAATTTATTATGTATCGTAAAGTATTGCTGCTGCAAAATAACAAACGTTTACAACATGTGGCAGTGATATTAAAGCTGATTCTGATTCGGATTAAATCACGTTTTGATATATTTTTTAAAATCATTGAGTACTGCAATAAAAGATCAAAGAAATTTTATTTCAAAAGAATATGACGAGAAATAACTGAATTTCAATAAGCACAGGAGTTGGGAAGTGAATTAAATACCTGCTTACTTTTCCACAGATGCTTATTACTTAATTACCTTATTGGAAAGGTTTCTACACATGAAACATTTCATAAAATCGCTTTCAGATTATTTCTTTAGTATTGATAAGATCTCAGTTGCAAGTGAAATAGCAAATTAAAATGTTCTATAAATATTCAGGAACAGAACAGGAAAATCAATTAATAATAAACATCTAGGACCTTTATAATGTGATGCGATTTTGATTTACTACACAACACAAATTGTAATAGGGCTAAAGTGCTCTGGTTACTTTAAATAAACAACGATGATTTTAGCATGCAGGGACATAAATGAGAGAGTGTTGGGCTGTCGTACTCCGAGCACATGTGTCAGCAATTTCTCTGCCTTGTGTATTTTGGCATTTATAAAAGCATTTCAAAGTAAACGAACGAAAGAAAATCTTATCCTCCTGGCAGCTGCATTTCCAAGCAAATTGCTTTCAGCTGATCCACAACATTTTCAAACTCAGTTGAAAAATGTCAACAGATGCATTTTAATATTGTGCAAAAAAAAAACGCAGAACAGGCCCCGGAGGTTCGAATGAAAAGTTGCTCCTTTCATTATTTCTTTCAAACTTTGGGTAGGCTGCAAAATATTTTTTTTATTTGACCGTGGAAGGCAGACTGATGAAACCCACTGACTTACAGTTCCAGGGAGAGAGCCTCTCGAGTGTTTGTTCTTTTGTTGAGTTCAGAGTTTGATTGTGTGATGCAGCAAGATCCTTCTTCAATAGGCTGACCTGTGAGGGGAGACCTCTGACCCTGCAGGGCTGACAAAAGGACCATTCCGATTCCACCAACTGGCAACCGGTGTTACCTGAAGTAAACTAGCTGTGTGTCCTTGTGGGTGACTTCAAGAAGCCAACATTTGAAAAGCCTGAGAGGATGTATCACCAGCTCAAGGACAGGTTCTATCCCACTGTGAACACAGGAGACGCCGGAAATCCAGAGCAACACACACAAAGTGCTGTAGGAACTCAGCAGGTCGGGCAGTGACTACGGAGGTGAATAAATAGTTAATGATTTGGGCTGCAACCGTCATTGAGGACTGGAAAGAAGCCAGAATAAGAAGGTAGGGGGAGGGGGAGGAGTACAAGCTGGCAGGTAGTAGGAGAAACCAGGTGAGGGGGGAAGGTAGGTGGGTGGGGGAAGAGGGGATGAAGTAAAAAGCTGGCAGGTGATAGGTAGAAAAGATAAAGGGCTGAAGAAGAACAAATTTGACAGAAGAGTGGACCATGGGAGAAAAGGGAAGGAGAAGGGAAACCAGGGGCAAATGATAGGTGGGTGAGAAGAAGAGAAGGGTAAGGGGGGCCATAATTGGGAATGGAATAAGCGGGGGAGGCGGGGGTGGAGAAATCAGTGGAAGTTGGAGAAATCAATGTTAGCGCTGTGAGGTTGGGGGGGGGGCTACCTACCCTGATAGAATACGAGTTATTCCTTCTCCAGCCTGAGAATGGTCTCATGGTGGTCATGGAGGACACCATGGGCAGACATGTTGGAATTGGAATGGGAAGTAGAATTGAAATGCCTGGCTACTGGGCCTGTAGCAGATGGAACAAAGGTGCTTGACAAAGTGGTCCCTTGATCTACATAGCATCTCATCTGCTGTTATCAGACTAGTGAACAGACCCATTGTACAATCAGGGCCAGAGGGCACAGTCTCAGAACAGAAGGACTTCCCTTTAGAACAGAGATGAGGAGGAATTTATTTACCCAGAGAGCAGTGAGTCTGTGAAATTCTTTGCCACAGACGGCTATGGAGGCCAAGTCACTGGGTAGATTTAAAGTGGAGGTTGATAAGTTCTTAATTAGTAGGGGCATTAAAAATGATAGGGTTGAGAGGGAAAATAAATCACCGATAATCAAATGATGCAGCAGACAGTGGATGACTGGCCTAATTTAGCTCCTACAGTGTCCTGTGACCTCATGGTCTCATGGTCCAGTGAGAGTTCACCAAATGCTGCTGGAACCGTGATGTTTTCCAGGGCACAGATCTCTCTCTCAAGGCAAATCTTAACCCTGGATAAGATAGACTCAACCTCACAATCTACCTTGCTATAATCTTGTACTGTCTATCTACACTGCATTGTCTCTGTGGCTTTTATACTTTATTCTGCATTGTTATTGCTCTGCCTTGATCTGATCTGTGCGAATAGTATACAAGAAAGTTTTTCTCTGTTTCTTGGTGCATGCGACAATAATAAACCAATTTTGATTCCCATATCTTCTTCTAATCCATGTGTCGATCACAAGAGGTTGCAAAGAGTTGGAAACTCAGACAGCTCTATCAAGGGCACAACTTTCCCTGCCGTCAAGGACATCTTCAACAGGAATTGCATCAAGAGGGTGACATCCATCACTAAGGAACATCGTCATCTGGGACATGCCCTCTGCTCAGCAAGGAGGTACAGGAGCCTGAAGACCCACACTCAACTATTCAGGAACAGCTACTTCCCCTCCACCATCAGATTTCTGAACAGACCGTGAACCCATGGACACTACCTCACTATTTATGCTTTTGCACTTGAACTTATTTCGTATCTATAGTATTTGAATGTCTTTGCACTGTACTGCTGCTACAAAATAACAAAGGGTTACACCATAAACACAAGAGATTCTGTAGATGCCAGAAATCCAGAGCAACACACACAAACTGCTGGAGGAACTCAGCAGGTCAGGCAGTATCTATGGAGAGGAATAAAGTTTTGGGCTGAGACCCTTCATCAGGACTGGAAAGGATGTGGGCAGAAGCCTGAATAAGAAGGTGGAGGGAGGAGGAGAAGAGGAAGGTGATAGGTGAATTCATCTTCCGGCTGAGATCCTTCATCAGCACATTTTACATCATGCATGAGCCATAATAAACCCGATTCGCATTCTGCTAACTTTATAATCACACGTCACAAGGCATAAATGGAATTTTGAAGAAAGGTTTGAGTGATGCCAAGAGGTTTGTTGTGAGGGTGTCAGCCCAAAATGTTGACAGTTTATTCCCCTCCATAGATGCTGCCTGACCTGCTGAGTTTCTCCAGCATTCTGTGTGTCACAGTGTTGTTGTGTTTCTGGTCATTATTAACATGCAGTGTTCTAGAGTCACCAGTTCAAAATTCAAAAGTTTAAAGTAAATTTATTAACAAACAATATATATGTCACCTTACGCTATTGAAATTCATTTTCTTGTAGGCATTCTCAATTGAACGAAGAAGTACAATAGAATCAATGAAAAACCACACACAAAGACTGACAAACAACCGATTTACAAACGAAGGCAAACTGTGAAAATACAAAAAAACCCTAACTAAATAAATAATATTGAGGACATCAGTTACACAGTCCTTGAAAATTAGTTCAATTAATGTTTAAGGAAGGGTTTCAAACCACCATTGTTTCCCAACTCCACACAGTAAATAGGCTTTATTTTAATTTGAATTAAATTTCATTAAATTATTCTCCTTCTAAAAATGAGTTTTTTTTTATATGTGTTCCTACAGTGTTTGTTTATCTTGTTCAATGTCTTGCACATCCTGAACTACCAGCATTACTGAATGCTCCTGTGAACTCAAAATAACATCTTTGATGAAAAATCTGGGCAAGTTTGGTGTGTTTCCAACTTGAAGAATATGCACTGTATATTTCTTCCAGTAAGGTTTCCTTAAGGTTGTTAGAGCTGGAGTTGGTAATGGGAACAAGCCCCCACTACCTATTAAATGCGCCTCCAATAGCCGCTGACATCCAAGTCCAGCTCCCGGCCTTCACATGTGGCTTAACTCCTAAGTCCAACAGAATGTTTTTCTACAGACAGGAGAAGGGCAAAGGCGTGTTACTGGCGCCTTAAAACCAGATGCTTTGGGCAGATGGGGCACGTCAGCCGTGATTAACAGCTCATCTAAGAGAAGGAAAATTCTGATTTCAAACTTCCACTGCCTTGGGGCTTTAGCCACTCACAGGGAAGGCTTCGGGAGTAAACCTTGAGGGAAAAATCCAGAGCTGGAGTCCCTAAGGCAGTCCCGCGTTGTGTTCAACGCTGGCTGGTACCAAACTGTATTGGTCTCTGCCGTTCCTTTGGGTTCATCAGTTGTGTGGAGAGGGGGAGCTTGTTAGATGGGCAACAGCTTGCTCTCCACATCGTACTGCCCTGGCTTGTGTACCAAGACAGCTAGGACGCAAGGTGCATGGTCATTTCTGACTGGCGGAGGCCTCGGCAGCAGCACGATTAAGGCTAAGGGAAGATCTGATAGAGGTTTATAAGATTATGAGAGACATAGATAGAGCAGACAGGGAGTATATCTTTTTTCCAGGGTTGAAATGTCTAAGACTAGAGAGTATACATGTAAGGTGAGAAGCGGAAAGGTTTGAAAGAGATGCGTGGGACAAGTTTTTCTTTACACAGAAAGTAGCGGGTGGCTGGACTGGGCTGTCATGGGTGGCGTAGAGGCAAATGTGAGAGGGGTATTGAAAATGCTGGTAGATAGGCTCACAAGTGGTGGGATGTGGACCACGTACACACAGAAGGGACTTGGTGTTTAATTAGTCTGACACAGCGTCTTGGGCTGAAGTGTTTGTCCCCGTGGTGAGCTCTTCTACATTCGATTTTCGAAGTTCCATGTTCTATACTAATCTCCTTATCTTCTTAGTTCAGAGGCAATTAGGAATTGGCAGGAAGGGGACCACAGTAGTGAAGCGGTTAGTGCAACTGCTTTAACAGTGCTAACAATCACCAGTCAGGATTCGATTCCTGTAAGGGGTGTGTATGTTCAGCCTGCGACTGTGTGAGTTTCCTCCCACATTCCAAAGATGTACTTGCTAGGGCTAGTAGGTCGTGGGCGTGCTACGTTGGAGCTGGAAGCGTGGTGACACTCGCGGACTGACCCCAGCATGTCTTCACTTACTTGATTTGACACAAAGACAAATTTCACTGTATGTTTCGGTGTTCAAAGTTCAAAGTACATTTATTATCAAAGTATGTATACTTTGATAAATGCAAACAGTAACTGCCAACAAATAGCGTTTCTGAACTCTGTAAGGAGAGTCTCATAGTTCAGCATCACGGGTCAGGGATCTGAAATGGCCGGTACCTCACCTTGGGCCCCGGCACTTTGTCCCTTCCAATCTGGCCCGGCACCTAAATCTCCATTCAAACAATGGATTCTGACATGTGGATACGCGCCAGCTGGATTCGGCCTGTAAATCTCCGTCCACACATCGTGTCCTGTCACGTCGATATGCTCTGAGGCCTGGACCCCGCGGCTTCCGACCTTTCACGCTCTTCCACGGTCCCAGTGACGGGTGTTTCAGTGTACATGTGACAAATACAGCTAATCTCTGATATTGTTATATGTAAATGTCCATGTTGCCCCTGACCTCCACTGCAATGTAATGCACATTTCATGATCCCATCACAGAATCTGAATTGATTTTAATCGCTTTGCTGCATGACTCTGAAAATTTCCATCAAGAATACTGACGGAGTAATTTATTTCAATTTAAAATCAGGCTGTATTTTTCAATATTAATATTCAAATTTTAAAAATGATTGCAGTCCTTGCCAATTGGCTGGACAATTCACTGTTATTGCAAACAGACAGTGTTCATCCATCTGCCATACATTTGATCTTTGGTAAGTCACTGACGGGCTGCTGATGCAGACGAGGAAGGAGAAAACTGCCCAAGGAATAATGCTAGCGAAAGGTTAGTTATTAAACCTTTAATATCCAGATCACCCCATCTCTATCTCTACACAGAGAATATGCCTCTCAAACTGGGAACTGTGGTGAAAAAATGAACAAGTTTGGAATGCGAAACTCAGCATCCCATGGCCAATGATCCATAATGAAATGCGCATTCCCTTTTCTTGTGCCCTGCCAAATATTTTGTAACTTTAAACTGGACATAAGCAGATATTCTCAGCCCATACAACTCGAGAGTAATCTTCAATCATTGAATTATGCTGCTAGGTTGCATGCAAGCGTTTTAGTGTTGAGGTCAGGGTTCTTAGCTCAATCATGAATCTTAAATTCCTGATCTACACTGTGGGACCTTGTGGATTATACTCCGAGATGAAGAAACGTAAACTGTGCGACAGCCATAAATGTTGCTATGAAGAACAGACTTTCTATAAAGCCTTACACACCCTTTTCCGGATGTCTCCAAGTAACTTACAAGCTCACAGTCAAGAGTTGTATGGCAGAGATAAGGGCCCTTCAACCCTTCATGTCTATCCCACCTTTTTGCTCTTCTATAGTGTGCTAATCCCTTTTGGCAGTGTTAGGGCCATATTGCCTTCCCTATTTATGTGTTGTGTAGTAAATGGATCTGGTTTCACCACTTTCTCTGCCAGCCTGTTACAAATATCGACCGCTGTCTGTGTAAGAACCCTCTGATCTGTCCCTCTCACCATAGACCTCTTGTTTTAGACATGTATGAGCCGTGGAATCACTGAAACACCGTCGTAGGAAAGCAGCATCCATCACCAAAGATCCTCACCACCCAGGCCATGCTCTCTTCTCGCTGCTGCTGCCATCAAGTAGAAGGTACAGGGACCTCAGAACTTGCAACACCAGGTTCAAGAACAGTTACTGCCCCTCAACCATCAGGCTCTTGAAGGGCATAGCTATACTCATTGATTGAGATGTTCCCACCAACAATGATCTCAGCTTGTCTTCTTCCTGGTGGCAGCAGTGAGAAGGGTGCGTGGCCTGGGTGGAGTTGGGGGGGGTGGTCCCTGATGGTGGGTTCAGCTTTCCTCTGACAGTGCTTCACATTGGTGGGGAGGGTTTTACCTGTGATGGACTGGGCTATATCCATTACTTGTTGTAGGATTTTCCTGTAGGCATTGGTATTTCCATACCAGGCCCAGGTGCAACGAGTCAGTATCCTCTCCACTGCTCAGCTACAGAAGTTTGTCAAAGTTCGTCTCTTCTCATTGCTACACCAAGGAGGAGTTTCAGGAACCTGAAGACACACACTCAGCATCTCAGGAACATCTCCTTCCCGTCTATCATCATTTCTGAATGGGCAACGAACTCACAAACACTACCTCAGTGTTTTTTCTCTTTTTGCACTACTTGCTTAATTAAACTTCAAGTCAAGTCAAGTCACTTTTTATTGTCATTTCAACCATAACTACTGATACAGTACACAGTAAAAACGAGACAACGTTTTTCAGAACCATGGTGCTACATGAACAATACAAAAACTACACTGAACTACATAAAACAACACAAACACTACACTAGACTACAGACCTACCCAGGACTGCATAAAGTGCACAAAACAGTGCAAGCATTACAATAAATAATAGACAAGACGATAGGCACAGTAGAAGGCAGTAGGTTGGTGTCAGTCCAGGCTCTGGGTATTGAGGAGTCTGATGACTTGGAGGAAGAAACTGAAGCTTTCTCTTGTTTTATAAATACTTATTGTAATTTATAGCTTTTTTATGATTATGCATTGAAATGCCCTGCCGCCACAAAACAAAAAGATTCATGACGTAGACCAGTGATAGTAAACCTGATTCTGATTCTGATCCTGATGTTCTCCGTGATGGATGCCACCTTCTTGAGACCCCCCCTCCTGACGATGTCCTCGATAGTGGCGAGGGTTGTGCCCGGTGGAGCCTACATCCCTCTACAACCTTTTATAATCTTGTGCATTGGAGCTCCTACGTACAGCACGGCAGCATAGTGGTTAATAAAACGGTGTGTGGTACCAGTGACCAGGGTTCAATTCCCGCCGCTGACTGTAAGGGTTTGTATGTTCTCCCCGTGACCGCGTGGGTTTCCTCCGGGTGCTCCAGTTTCCTCCCACAGTCCAGACATGGCAGTTGTTAGGTCAATTGGTCATTGTAAATTGTCCTGTGATTAGGCTAGAGTTGAACTGCTGGTTATTGAGCAGTGTGGCTCAAAGTGCCAAAACGACCAGTTCCATGCAGTATCGCTAAATAAATAAATATAATGCAACAGAATAGAATCATTGAAAAACCACACACAAGACAGACAAACAACCAATGTGCAAAAGACAAAAACGTGTACAAATATAATAAGAGAAATAAAATTAATAATAATAAATAAGCAATAAGTATCAAGAACGTAAGATGAAGAGTCTTTGATAGCGAGTCCATAGGTTGTAGGAACAGTTCAATGTTGGGATGAGTGAAGTTGAGTGTGTTGGGATGAGTGAAGTTGAGTGAAGTTATCCCCACTGGTTCGAGAGCCTGATGGTTGAGGGGTAATAACTGTTCCTGAACCTGGTGTTGTAGGTCCTGAGGCTCCTGTACCTCCTTCCTGAAGGCAGCAGCGAGACGAGAGCACGCCTTGGAAGCTGGGAGTCATGGATAATGGATGATGTTTCTTGCAACAGCGCTCCATATAGATGTGCTCAATGGTGGGGATGGCTTTACCCGTGATGGACTGGGCTGTATGCACTACTTTTTGTATTCCTGGGGTAAGGCATGAACTCTTGCCCAATACTCAAGAAAGGCATGGTTTATCCAGGGCGTTACTTCTGATATTGGTGAGGTCTTGGTGAGTCTCTGGAGTGCATTTTCTTCAAAGTTCAAAGTTCAAAGTAAATTTATTAAAGTACATGCTGTATATGTCACCATATATGACCCAGAGATTTATTTTCTTGTGAGCATTCACAGTAAGAAACACAATAGAATCAATGAAAGACCGCACATAATAGGATGGACGAACAATCAGTGGGCGAACGCAACAAACCAGGCAAATGCTAAAAGGAAAAAAAATATTAATAAACAAATAAGCAATAAATATTGAAAACAGGAGGTGAGGAGTCCTTGAAAGTGAGTCCATAGGTTGTGGGAACAGTTCAGTAAAGGGCTGAGTTAAGCTGAGTGAAGTTACCCACTGTATTTTATTTAAAGGATGGGGAGGAATGTTGTTGGGGGTCCCGGCTACAGGAGAGCGCACAGGATAAAGTACATTGACTGTTCTGAGGTCACCATTTGCAGGACATACCTCAGCCAGGGATGGGCACCATCAAACATGTCCCTCAGCATGTCCCTTGGCAAGGACGGGGAGGTGATGGAGTCAGTGAGGGAAAGATTTACCAGAGTGGATTCCAAGCTGAAGTTGTTCAGTTACTTGGTCAGAACAAAAAAAAAGTATTTGTCTATCTTCAAAATAGAAATTTTATAAGCAGCCAGCAAGACTTTGCCGTGATTCACTGGCATCATCTTGGCACATACCAGTTGATGGAGTTATTAGACAGTTGACAGTTAATGGAGGCATCGTCACAGTGTGCGACTGGTGGATGGCGACTCAATCCGATAGGTTGCTCTGACATGGATGGCATTGAGCTGCGTGGTAGTTACTGAAGCCACACTCATCCAGTAATGTGAGCGTGTTCCATCACACTGCACAAGATAACTAGAATGTACAAGTACACCCATCTTATCTCATTCTACTGAACATCCAGTTAGCAAAGATTCCACATGCAATTAAAATCAGCAATTAAATTCCACATGCAATCAAAGTGACAAAAGTTGCACGCCAGCAGCTCAACTTTGAGCGGAGATGTGGTACGTCACCAAAGGCTGCTACAAATTTCTACAGAAGTACAGTGGAGAGAATTCTGACTGGTTGCATCTCCACCTGGTATGGAGGCTCCAATGTGCAGGACCACAAGGGGCCGCAGAGGCTCAGCCATCTCCATCACGGGCACAAACCTCCCCAGCAATGAGAACAGCCTCAAGATAGCAACAGCCATCAAAAAGGACCCTCTGCACCAAGGTGCACAACACCGTGCATATAACCCACAAACAACCGTACACACGTATACCACCAAACGAAACAATGTTCCTCTCACCAAGGTGTACAACACCGTGCATATAACCCACAAACAACTGTACACACGTATACCACCAAACGAAACAACGTTCCTCTCACCAAGGTGCACAACACAGTGCATATAACCCACACACAACCGTACACACGTATACCACCAAACGAAACAACGTTCCTCTCACCAAGGTGCACAACACCGTGCATATAACCCACACACAACCGTACACACGTATACCACCAAACGAAACAACGTTCCTCTCACCAAGGTGCACAACACAGTGCATATAACCCACACACAACCGTACACACGTATACCACCAAACGAAACAACGTTCCTCTCACCAAGGTGCACAACACCGTGCATATAACCCACAAACAACTGTACACACGTATACCACCAAACGAAACAACGTTCCTCTCACCAAGGTGCACAACACCGTGCATATAACTCATGTACAAACGAACACACGTATACCACCAAACGAAACAACGCTCCTCTCCACCAAGGTGCACACCACTGTACATATAACTCACAAACAAGCGTACACATGTATATCACCAAATGAAACAATGTTCCTCTTGACCAAGGTGCACAAAGCGGTACATATAAATCACACTCAACACATAAAGTAATATTACCACAAATAAATTAGCAAATAACAAGGCGCATTTACAATACAAGCCAAGAAGTAAACAGTATAGCGCCATTAGCCCCACATACGTGGTGTGATCTGGATGGAGTCAGGGAGTTCAGTAGTCTCATGGCCTGGGGGAAGAAGCTGTTTCCCATCTAACAGTCCTTGTCCTAATGCTACAGTTACCTCCTCCCTGAAGGTCAAAGAGATGTTTGACAGATGGAGGGGATCATTGACAATGTAAAGGGCCCTGTTTGCACAACACTCCTAGTCAATATCTCTCCCAAAGAAGAGAAAATCTGCAGTTGCTGGAAATCCAAGCAACACACACAGAATGCTGGAGGAACTCAGCAGGCCAGGCAGCATCTATGGAAAAGAGTACAGTCGACATTTTGGGGTCTTGCAGAAGGGTCTTGGCCCAAAATGTTGACTGTACTCTTTTCCATAGATGCTGCCTTGCCTGCTGAGTTCCTCCAGCATTCTGTGTGTGATCACTATCTCTGATGGGTGGAATAGAGGCAACGATGATCATCTCAGCAGTCCTCACAATCCTTTTTTTTTGGTCTTGTAGTCAGATGCCTTGCAGTTCCCGTGCCAGATGGTGATGCAGCTGGTCAGGACACTCGATGGTGTTCCTGTAAAAATTGGTTAGAATGGGGGGTTTCATTTTCTATGGTACTCCAAGCTGTTTTTCTTTTTTTTTTGACATTACTGTTTGATTAAAAACGTTATACAGATGACAGTACTGGAGTTCTTTTGTTTAAAGCTCTGAAGTTTTGTGCTTTTAATTACAGTTGTGTGCCTTGGCAAGGGTTTAAAATGAACATTCCAGATTAACCTGCAAACTTCCCAGCAAAAAAATACATCTGTGAGACATTTTCTACCTAACTGGACTGTTAGATTCATAGATAATAATGCAAGCAAACTCCCTTATATGGCAGCTATGGAGTCTTGACATTCATCTTGCAATTGTACAGTTAGCTAAGCAAACCATTCTGCTCGATTACTAATGATAAATGTTTACAATTTGAACAATAATTCCCCTTCATAGACTCTGTCTACATTTCTTGCAGAATCAGTGAAGCAGCCAGCAAAATCGAACACCCCACCCACCCTGAATATTCTCTCATCTCCTCTCTCCCATCAGGCAGAAGAGTCAAAAGACTGAAAGCACAGAGAGTGCTTCCTCTACATCAGTGAGACCCAATTGGGGTACTGTTGCTGGTAATAAAATAAAATAAGATAAAATAAAGTAACTGGACCCAGAGCACGCACACTCCTACAACTCAACCGCACCTTATTTTGCTTTGCACACTGAGATCAGTATGGCCCCAGTTGCCTACACCATTTTGAAGTTTGAACAGAAAGCTACTATTTTTATACAGAATTAGCTTATCAGTTGCAAATATTGACCATTTGGTAAATTGTGTAGGTTTAAATTCTTTATTTGCAAGATCATTTAGATGGAGATGTAACGTAAAGATTTTTACTCCTCATGTATATGAAGGATGTAAGGAATAAAGTCAATTCAATTCAATAATAGAGGTGTTAAAAGTCCATAGAAACTATATTTTATACTTTATTGTCGCCAAACAATTGATACTAGAACATACAATCATCACAGCGATATTTGATTCTGCGCTTCCCGCTCCCTGGAGTACAAATGTAAGCTGGCAACTGATGACACTTTGAAGTGAATAGAGCAATTGTCCCTTAGTTGTTGGGCATGTTTCACATCCTTCTGTTATTCCTATCTCATCTGTCTCCAGCGCCCCTTTTTGTGCAAAGGGGAGCTATGTTCTAGGAAGGTCTCCCCTGTCTGGGTTTGACCGCACACTGCCACAGCCATGCTCGCCTGGACACATCCTTTAATCCTTGCCTTACTGCAACTCCCACAGGGACACTGCTTTGTCCAGCATCTTTGGGCCATCCACCACAGAAGGTATGATTTTCTGGTGGCCACTCATTTTAATTACCTTCCCATTCCAACATGTGGGTCCCCAACCTTCTCTACTGCCACAGTGAGGCTAAGCTCGGGTTGGTAGAGCAACACATGTTCCAATTGGGTAGCCTCCAACCTGACAGCATGAACATTGACTTCTCCAACTTTTGGTAATGTCTCCCCCCTCCCACTTCTCTCGTGTTCCATTCCCCATTCTGGTTCAGCAGCAGGAATTGAACTCCGATCAGAGATCACTGGCACTGTGAAATGTTGCTTCATTATCGTCATCGAGGCATTGAATCACCAAGTTATATACAGTGTAGGAGCAGGCTGTTCTGTATATCAGCCAAATTATATTGTATTTCTATTTTTTCTGTAAATGCCTGCAAGAAAATGAATCTCAATGTAGCACGATATATAGCACACTTTGATATTAAATTCACTCTCGGCTTTGAACTTTGCCTGTTTTAGGAGCAGCTTCTTCCCTTCTACCATCAGATCTCTGAATGGACAATGAACCCATGTACACATCCTCACTATTTCTTTTCTTTTTACACTACTTACTTAATTTAATTTTCATATAAATAAATAAATAACCAAATAAAATATAAAATTATAATATATATATTTATTTTTGTAATTTAAAGTTCCTTTTTATGATTATGTATTTCAGTGTACTACTATCACAAAACAACAAATTTCATGACTTAATGCCAATAACATTAAACCTGATTCTGATTCTATATTTGGTCCATATTGCTAGGCCTTTCCTACCCGTAAACCAGCCCAAACATTTTAAGTGTAATTGTACCTGCCTCTACCACTTGCACTGGCAGCTTGCAGTGTAGCGGGTAACACAACACTTCACAGCGCCAGCTGGAACATTGGGGTGCTGCTGCAGCCACTATCTGTAAGGGGTTTTTACCTTCTACCCGTGACTGTGTGGGTTTCTTCGAGGAGCTCCAGTTTCCTCCCACATTCCAAAGGTTAGTAAGGTTAACACAGCCCAGCACGTCACACAAACCAATCTTCCGTCCGTGGACTCACTTTACACCGCACGCTGTCGGAGCAGTGCTGCCAGGATAATCAAGGACACGACCCACCCAGCCAACACACTTGTCGTCCCTCTTCCCTCTGGGAGAAGGCCCAGGAGCTTGAAGACTCATACAGCCAGATTTGGGACCAGCTTCTTTCCAACTGTGATAAGACTGCTGAATGGATCCTGACCTGGATCTGGGCCGTACCCTCCAAATATCCGGACCAGCCTCTCAGTTTTTTTGCACTACCTTACTTTCCCTTTTCTATTTTCTATTTATGATTTATAATTTAAATTTTTAATATTTACTATCGATTTGTACTCCAGGGAGCATGAAGAGCAGAATCAAATATCGCTGTGATGATTGTACGCTCTAGTATCAATTGTTTGGCGACAATAAAGTATAAAGTATAAAGTTAGTAAATTGTGGGCCTGCTAAGTTGGAGCTGGAATTATGTCAAAACTGGTGAAGGGGGCAGGTTTCTAGATCGCAAACACGAGGAATTCTGCAGATGCTGGAAATTCAAGCAACACACATCAAAGTTGCTGGTGAACGCAGCAGGCCAGGAAGCATCTCTAGGAAGAGGTACAGTCGACGTTTCGGGCCGAGACCCTTCGTCAGGACCCTTGATCATTGGGATCTCTTCTGGGGAAGCTATGACCTGTACAAAAGGGAACGGTTACACCAGAACCTGAGAGGAACCAATATCCTTGTGGGCAGGGAGGTTTTAAACTAATTTGGCAGGGGGATTGATAGGGCTGAGGATGAGTCAATTGGTAAACAAGCAGAGGCACTGTGTAGTGAGACTGTCAGGAAGGACAAGCAGATGGTAAGGCAAAATTGCAGTTAGTGGGATGAGCTGGAGTGTAACGGGGGACAAATTTGAAAAGGGTGATAAATACGGGACTGAAGGTGTTATACTTGAATGCACGCAGTATACGGAATAAGGTAGATGATCTTGAAGCACAGTTATAGATTCGTAGGAATTATGTTGCGGGCATCCCTGAGTCACAGCTGAAACAGGGAATATGTAGAGTGTTTAGAAATTGGAATTTTAGAGCAGCTTGTGGTTGAACCCACTGGCAGAAAGGCCATTCTGGACTGGGTGTTGTGCACTGAACTGGATTTGACCAGAGAGCTGAAGGTAAAGGAACCTTTGGGAGACCGTGATCATAATGTAATAGAATTCACTCTGCAATTTGAAAGTGACAAGTTAAAGTCAGGTGTATCAGTATTACAGTAGAGTAAAGGGAATTACAGAGAGAGAGAAGTTGGCCAAAGTAGATTGGAAGGGGACACTAGCAGGAATGATGGTAGAACAGCAATGGCTGGAGTTTCTAGGAGCGATTTGGAAGGTGGAGGCATCTTTGTAAAACCAAAAGAAAGCAACTAAAAAAACATAAGGAGGGAAAAGATGAAATATGGGATACCCAAGTTTTTTCAGATATATGAAGAGTAAAATAAAGGCAAGACTAGGTATCGGACTACTGGAAATTGTCACCGGCAACGTAGTTAATGGGGGACAAGGAAATTGTGAAAAAACTAAGTATTTTGCATCCACCTTCACTGAGGAAGACACGAGCGGTATGCCGGAAGTTCAGGGGCAGAAATGTGTGAAGCTGCCATTACTAGGGAAGACAGTGCTTGGGAAACTGAAAGGTCTAAAGGTAGATAAGTCACCTAGACAAGATTGACTGCACCACGGGGTTCTGAAAGAGGTGGCTGAAGAGATTGTGGAGGCATTAGTAATGAAGTAATGATCTTTCAAGAATCACTAGTTTCTAGCATGGTTCCAGAGGACCGGAAAATTGCAAATGTCACTCCACCATTCAGGAGGGGAGAGAGGCAGGAGAAAAGAAATGATAGGCCAGTTAGTCTGACCTCAGTGGTTGGAAAGATGTTGGAGTTGATTATTATGGATGAGGTCTCAGGGTACTTGGAGGCACACGATAAAATTGGTCATAGTCAGCATGGTTTCCTCAAGGGAAAACCTTGCCTAACAAACCTGTTGGAATACTTTGAAGAAATGACACACAGGAGAATCATTGTGATGTTGTGTACTTTGATTTTCAGGAGACCTTTGACAAGGTGCCACACATGAGGCTGCTTAACAAGCTACGAGCCCATGGTATTCCAGGGCAGATACTAGTATGGATGGGGGATTGGCTGATTGGCAGGAAGCAAAGAATGGGAATGAAGGGAGCCTTTTCTAGTTGGCTGCCAGTGACTATTGGTTTTTCACAGGGGTCGGTGTTGGGACCGCTTCTTTTTACATTGTATGTCAATGATTTGGATGATGGAATTGATGGTTTTGCGGTCAAGTTAGCAGACAATATGGTGATAGGTGCAGGACCAGGTAGTGTTGAGGAAGCAGGGAGGCCGCATGAGAACAGAGAGATTATGAGAATGGGCAAAGAAGTGGCAGATGGAATAGAGTGTCGGGAGGTGTATGGTCATACTGTACACTTTGCTGGAAGGAATAAAACGGCAGACTATTTTCTAAACAGGCAGAAAATTTTTTAAAAATCTGAGGTGCAAAGTGACTTGGGAGTCTTCATGCAGGGTTCCCTAAAGGTTAACTTGCAGGTTGGTGGTGAGGAAAGCAAACACAAAGTTATTTCAAGAGGACTGGAATATAACAGCAAGGATGTAACGTTGAGGCTTTATAAGGCATTGCTGAAGCCTCTCTTGTAGTATTGTGAACTGATTTGGCCTCCTTATCGAAGTAAGGATGTGTTGGCATTGGAGAGGGTTCAGAGGAGGTTCATGAGAACGATTCCGGGAATTAAAGGATTACCATATGAGGAGTGTTGATGGCTCTGGGCCCGTACTCTCTGGAATTCAGAGGAATGAGAGGAGATCTCATTGAAACCTATTGAATGTTGAAATACCTTGATAGAGAGGATGTGGAGAGGATGGTTCCTGTAGTATGATCTTCTTTCATTATTTTATTTTATTATGCTAATACATTAAAACATTTAGTTGTATACATTACCTTGAGATTCATTTTCTTGCAGGCATTCATATTAGCACAAAGAAATACAATACAATCAATGAAAAACTACACACAAAGACTGACTAACAACCAAAATGCAAAAGAAAACAAGTTGCCAATAAGTATATATATGTAAATAAGTAGATGGATAATATTGAGAACTTGAGTTGGAGAGTCGTTGAGAGTGAGTGTGTAGGTTAGGAATCAGTTTAGAGTTGAGGTGATTGAGGTTGTTCATGTTCACTCAGGAGTCTGATGGCTGTGGGGTAATAACTGTTCCTGAGTCAGGTGGTGTGGGACCTAAGGTTCCAGTACCTTCTGCCTGATGGCAGCAGCAAGCATAGAGCATGTCTGGTTGGTAGCTACGACTCTGAAGTTCACTCTGACTGGAACAGTCTACCGAACCACAGCATTGGAACGCCTTCACTTAGAGGGACTGCTGTAGTTAATCTTCTGATTAACTGCACTCTGTATCATGTTTTAGCAGGACACAGTCGGATCATGGCTATTAATCACTGCCTCTAGTGAGGATAGAATTCTCTATCAAATCTGTAGCAAACAGGGTTATTAAGGGATAGCTGGCAAAATACTCCATTAGAAATGAGTTATGCAAAAAAATGAAATTATCCTGGACTCATTTCAATAGATTGGGAACAATCAAAAAATTTGTTTTGAAACATTTTTTAAATGAATTCTTTTGAGATTAAACCCACTTGGTGATTTAAAAGCTTATCTGGCATTTTCCACGTACTCTCTGTAAACAGAACAAAGCAAAGCCTACATCAATCTAAAGTGTATTTCTGCAGTGCGCAGATTGGCCTTGCAAATCCAACTGACCCACTGCCCGCCTGCATAACTCCAGATTATAGACGCCCTCTGGTTCTTTGAGTAACACATGCAAAGTCTAACCTGTGAGTTCCAGCCTCAGTTAGAGATCTGATCTGTATGCAAGACAAGTTTTTCTCAGTATCTTGGTACATGTGGCAATAATAAATCGAAGCCAGCACCAAAATCTATAGACACAAACTGAGTCTATCAGCTGAGACCTGCTGTAAATTGGGGAACCATTTTGTCTCCATCTATAAAAAGTGGAATTTCCCAGAGGCCAACTATTTTAATTCCTTTCCCCGTTCCCATTCTGAACTGTCAGTCCATGGCCTCCCCTTCTGACACAATGAGGCCACTCTCAGATTGGAGGAACACCACCTCATATTCTTTCCAGGTAGTCTCCAACCTTTGATTGGAGTACTGTGCAATCACAGTAGAAGTGTTCCCCCGCAAGTCCAGCAAAGAGCTTTAAAAAGCCATACTCCATAAAAGAGGGGTAATGTCTAGCAGATTGGTCAGTGTTTGAGTAGTGTGAGTCAGAGTGGTAAGACTTTGGCTCAAAAGGCCTTCAGCGATAACAGACAGAGGCAGGGTAAGTAGGCAAGTTTATTCCTTGTTTCTTATTTAATTGCCGTGCATCACGGCCTGGTTCGGAAATTGCACCATCTCGGATCGCAAGATCCTGCAGTGGATAGTGAGGTCAGCTGAGAAGATTATCGGGGTCTCTCTTCCCACCATCACAGACATTTACACCACACGCTGCATCTGTAAAGCAAACAGCATTATGAAGGACCTCACACACCCCTCATATAAACTCTTCTTCCTCCTGCCATCTGGAAAAAGGCACCGAAGCATTCGGGCTCTCACGACCAGACTATGTAACAGTTTCTTCTCCCAAGCCATCAGACTCCTCAATACCCAGAGCCTGGCTTGACACCAACCTACTATACCCTCTACTGTGCCTACTGTCTTGTTTATTATTTATTATTATTTATTGTAGTGCCTGCACTGTTTTGTGCACTTTATGCAGTCCTGGGTAGGTCTGTAGTCTTGTGTAGTTTTTGTATTGTTTCATGTAGCACCATGGTCCTGGAAAACGTTGTCTCATTTTTACTGTGTACTGTACCAGCAGTTATGGTTGAAGTGACAATAAAAAGTGACTTGACTGGACTTGAACTCTTGAGAGAATAAGGGGTATGACTACAGAGCCAGTGTTCTGTTTGGGGAGTCAGATGTGGGATTTCTGGTAGATTATGAGCATCACCAATGACAACATCTACGCCAGGTGCATCGAGATGCAGCTGCTTAGAGACTGTGTTAGACAACTGGAGCTGCAGCTCGATGACCTTCAGCTTGTTAGGGAAAGTGAGGAGGTGATAGACAGGAGCTACAGGGAGGTAGTCACCCCAAGGGTACAGGAGACTGATAAATGGCTGACTGTCAGGAGAGGGAAGGGAAAATGTCAGATCTTGGAGAGCACCCCTGTGGCCATCTCCCTTGACAATAAGTATTTCATTTTGAGTACTGTTGGGGGTACGACCTACCTGGAGGAAGCAACAACAGATGTGCCTCTGGCACTGAGTCTGATCCTGTGGCTCAGAAGGGTAGGCAATTGAAGAGGATGCAGCAGTAATAGGGGACTTCATTGTTAGGGGGACAGATAGACAATTCTGTAGACTTGAAAAGGAAACATGGATGGTAGTTTGCCTCCCAGGTGCCAGAGTCCGCAATGTTTCTGAACATGTCCACAACATCCTGAAAAAGGAGGGTGAGCAGCCAGAAGTCACGGTACAAATTGGTACCAACGACATAGGTAGGAAAAGGGAGGAGATCCTGAAAACAGAATACAGAGAGTTAAGAAGGAAGCTGAGAAGCAGGACCTCAAGGGTCATAATCTCGGGATTACTGCCTGTGCCACGCGACAGTGAGGATAGGAGTAGAATGAGGTGGCGGATAAAGACGTGGCTGAAGATTTGGAGCAAGGGGCAGGAGTTCAGATTTCCAGATAATTGGAAACTCTCCTGGGGCAGGAGTGGCCTACACAAAGGGACAGGTTGCACTTGAATCCAAGGGGGACCAATATACTTGCAGGCAGGTTCACTAGAGCTGTTGGGAGTGGTTTAAACTAATATGGCAGAGGGATAGGAACCAGTATGATAGAGCTGAGGATGAGCCAGCGGGTTTACAAGTAGATGATGGGTGTAACATGAATGTAACGAAGGACAAGCCAATAATTGGGTACAAATGAAGACAGAGTAAAGGGTTAAATTGTACCACAGAGAACAAATTCAAAAGGGTGAAGAATGCAGGACTGAAGGTGCTGTATTTAAATGCATATAGCATTTGGAATAAGGTGGACGAACTCGTGGTGCAATTAGAGATCAGTCAGTATGACGTTGTGGGCATCACTGAGTCATGGCTGAAAGAAGGCCATAGTTGGGACTTTAATATCAAAGGATATACTTTGTATCAAAAGGACAGGCAGGAAGGCACAGGCGGTGGTGTGGCTCTGTTGGTAAGAAATGGAATTACATCTTTAGAAAGAGGTGACATAGGGTCAGAGAATGTTGACTCTATGTGGGTGGAGTTAAGAAACTGCAAGGGTTAAAAAACCACTATGGGAATCATATGTAGGCCTCCAAATAGTAGCCAAGATGTGGGGTTGAGATTGCAAAGGAAGCTGGAAGGGGCATGTAATAAAGGTGATGACACAATTGTAATGGGGGGCTTCAATATGCAGGGGATGGGGAAAATCAGGTTGATGTTGGATCACAAGAGAGGGAATTTGTTGACTGCCTATGAGAGGGGTTTTCAGAGAAGCTTGTGCTTGAGCCTACTTGGGGAAAGGTTATCTTCGATTGGGTGTTGTGTAATAATCCAGGTTTTATTAGGGAGCTTAATGTAAATGCACGGAATATAAAAAATAAGGTGGACAATCTATTACAGAGTGTCAGGTATGATGTTGTGGCCATCACTGAATCGTGGCTGAAAGATGGTTATAGCTGGGGGCTGAATTTCCAAGGTTACAAATTGTTCAGAGGGATAGGAAGGCAGGCAGAGGGGGAGGCATGGCTTTGCTGGTAAAGAATGGCATCAAATCAGTAGAAAGATGTGACATAGGATCAGAGAATGTTGAATCCTTGTGGTTTGAACTAAGAAATTGCAAGGGTAAAAGTACCTGATGGCAGTTATATACAGGCCTCCCAACAGTAGCTGGGATGTGGACCACAGATTACAATGGGAGATAGAAAAGGCGTGTCAAAGGGGCAATGTTATAATAGTCATGAGAGATTTGAACATGCAAGTTGATCGGGAAAATCAGGTTGGTAATGGATCGCAAGAGAGTGAGTTTGTTGAATGCCTATGAGATGGTTTTTTTAGAGCAGTTCGTCATTGAGGCTACTAGGGGATCAGTTATAATGGAGTGGGTGTTATGTAATGAACCAGAGGTGATTGGGGAGTTTAAGGTAAAAGAACCCTTAGGAGCCAGTGATCACAATATGATTGAGTTCAACTTGAAATTTGATAGAGAGAAAGTAAAGTCTGACATAGCAGTATTTCAGTGAAATAAAGGAAATTACAGTGGTATGAGAGAGGAGTTGGCCAAAGTAAGCTGGAAGGAGATGCTGGCAGGGATGACAGCAGAGCAGCAATGGTGTGAGTTTCTGTGAAAATTGAGGAAGGTGCAGGATAGATGTACTCCAAAAACAAAGAAATACTCAAATGACAAAATAGTACAACTGCGGCTGACAAGGGAAGTCAAAGCTAATGTCAAGTATTGGGACTGCTACTTTTCACATAGCTTGTCAATGATTTAGATAATGGAATTGATGACTTTGTGGCAAAGTTTGCGGTTGATACAAAGACAGGTGGAGGGGTAGATAGTGGTGAGGAAGCAATATGATTGCAGCAAGACTTAGATGGGTTAGAAGACTAGGCAAAAAAGTGGCAGATGGAATACAATAATAGGAAATGTATGATAAAGCATTTTGGTAAAAGAAACAATGGTGCAGACTAAATGTGGAGAGGGCTCGAACATCAGAGGTGCAAAGGGACTTAAGGAGTCCTTGTGCAAGATTCCCAGAAGGTTAATTTACAGGTTGAGCCTGTGGTAAAGAAGGTAAATGCAATGTTGGCATTTTTTTCCAGGGGAATAGAATATAAAAACAAGGAGATAATGCTGACGCTTTATAAGACACTAGTCAGGCCGTACTTGAAGTATTGTTAGTGGTTTTGGGCCGCATATCTCAGAAAGGATGTGTTGGCAGGCATCCCACCCTCCAAAAACTCATTTCAGGGAGGTAGCACCATCAATTTGCGGGAGACTCCCAGAACTTCCGGGAGAGGTGAGAGGTCTGCAATAGAGTAGGTCCAGCTAGTTTAAATAACGTTAGCTATGCTAATGAATGAATAACACCTGTTAAACTCATCTCAACATGTCTTATAGTCTTAACCCACCATGGGCAATAGAAAAGTCACTGTTGCAAACAGTGCAGCGAGCAACACTGTCATTATTTTTGACCCCTATTAGGCAGGGGTACACTTTAGGGTAGTCTGGGGTGTTGTACATTTTATATTTTCTTTTTTTGGAACACTCTCCCATGGCGTGCTCTCTCTCTCTCTCTCTCTCTCGTGGTCGCTCTCGTGCTCTCTCGCTCTCTCGCTCTCTTACTCTTGAACTCTCTCGCTCGCTCGCTCTCAAAAAAATTGATTTCCGGGATATTGTATACAATTTGTGGGCATCAGGGAGCCACTATTAATATGTGGGAGACTCCCGGAACTTCTGGGAGAGGTGGGATGTCTGTGTTGGCATTAGAGAGAGTTCAGAGGATGATTCCAGGAATGAAGGGGTTAACATGTGAGGAGCGTTTGGCAGCTTTGGGCCTGTACTCACTGGAATTTAGAAGAATGCAGGAAGATCTCATTGAAACCTACCGAATGACCAGATAGGGTGGATGTGGAGAGGATGTTTCCTATGGTGGGGGTATCCGGAACTGGAGGACACAGCCTCAAATTGAGGATTAACCTTTTAGGAAAGAGATAAGGAGGCATTTTTTTAGGCAGAGAGTACTGAATCTGTGGAATACTCTGCCACAAACTGCAGTGAAGGCCAAATCTGTGGGTGTATTTAAGGTGGAGGTTGATCGTTTCCTGATTGGTCTTGGCATTGAAGGATGTGGCGAGAAGGCAGGTGTATGCAGTTGTGTGGGATCTGGGATCAGCCATGGAGGAATGGCGGAGCAGACTCGATGGACTGAATGGTCTAATTCTGCTCCTATGTCTAATGATCTAACCTAACGGTGTAAACATCAAATTCTCCCTCGGTAATTATTTTTCCCCTCTCCCTTCTCTTTTTCTCTGTTCCCCACTCTGGATTCTTACTTCTTCTCCTCAGCTGCCTATCAGCTCCCCCTTAGCGCCCCTCCTCCTTTCTCCCATGGTCCACTCTCCTCCCCACCAGATTCCTTCTTCTCCAGCCCTTTTCCTTTTCCACCTATCACCTCCCAGCTTCTTACTTCATCCCCCATCACCCACCAACTTGGCTTCATTTCTCACCCGCTACCTTGTCTTCTTTACCCTCCCCCAGCTTCTTATTCTGGCAACTTCCCCCTTCCTGTCCAGACATGACGAAGGGTTTTAGCCTAGAACATTGACTGTTTATCCATTTCCACAGATGCTGCCCGACCTGCCAAGTTCCTTTAGCATTTTATACGCCTTGCTCTGGGTCTATCCACACTCAGTTGCTACAGAACGGCAGAGAACTATGGAAGAGATTACAATTCATCTCTCCTTCCTACCTCACCCTCAAACCATATCTCAGTAAGCTTCACTGCTCTGACAATTTGAAACTTTCTCTCATGAACAGGTGAAATGGGGTGGGGGTGAGGGGAGTGGAATACTTGATTTTATCTGAAGTAATATAACCATAGACAGACCATCTTACAGCTCCTCTGTGCCTGAAGTGGGTCATTGTTGCAAGGTAGATATTTATTATAATAGAGTTGAAATGTTAAGGATGAATTTCTATCAGGTCACCTCTCAGCCTCCAACAATCCCAGACAAAACAAATCCAAGTGTGTCCGAACTCTCCTTATAGTCAATAGGTGGATAGGTTCTTGATTAGCAAGGACATCAAACGTTACAGGGAGAAGGCAGGAGAGTGGGGCTGAGAGGGACAGTAAATCAGCCATGATGGAATGGTGGAGCATATTCAATGGGCTGAATGGCCTAATTCTGCTCCTATGTTTTATGGTCTTATGGTGTTAACATAAATGGGTGATACATTCCCTGCCATTCAGTGTTCGTATTTTCTGATACTCCCACTGGGTTCAGGCGTCTGTCAGACACCCCATTCTGCTCAGGACTGATTCGTCTGAAAACACTCCTGCCTGCCACACCTGAAGACAAGTTAACGGCAAAAGAATGTTTGCAGCTGAGACACGGCACAGCAGTGACAGCGCTGGCTCTGAGGGGCTCAGAGCGTGAGCTCAGTTACAAGCCAGTCCTATCACTTACCACTCTGTCCTGGTGGTCTGTCACATTCTGATATTTCACTCAACTAAAACATCCAGAGAATTTCTATCACCTCCTTGAGGACTCGGGGGTTTACAATTTCTCTCGCAGTTGGTAGAAACTTGGAGTTAATGTTCCTGCCCTTTCCCCTACATGCTGGACCTTGTTCACTGTTCTGCAGAAGCCGGAGATCAGCACCAAGACCCAGGCATGGTAGCGTAGGTTTTAGCGAAACACCAACGCTACTAGAGTGACGGCAATCGAAAGATCCCGATTCAGTTCCCACCACTGTCTGTGAGGAGTTTGCACGTTCTCCCCGTGACTACGTGGGTTTCCTCCGGGTGTTCCGGTTTCTTCTCTCATTCCAAGAGAAGGATGTAGCGTACTGAGCAAAAGTCTGAGGCATGCTAGATGTTTTATCTGGTTTCAGAAGGTACGACCTCTACAGAGCCCTGATCTCAACATCATCACGGCTGTCTGGGATTACATGGAGAGACAGAGCACGCAAGACAGCCAAAGTCTGCAGAAGAACTGTGGCAAGTTCTCCAAAATGCTTGGAACACCCCATCAGCCAATTGTCATATAAGCACAACAGTGTACCCAAGAGAATTGATGCCAGTTAAAAGGCAAAGGGTGTTCTCACCAAATATTGATTTGGTTTCGTTTTTTACTGATTACTGATCTTTATAGTAATTTTTTTGATATTCAGAAACATTTCAGTTTGTTACTTTTGAAAGCATCTTCGCGTTACAGATTTTCTTTACATGTGCCTAAGACTTTTGCAGAGTATTGTAAGGTTTAGGGTTAGTGAGCTGTGGACATGCTGTGTTGGCGTCAGAAGTATGGTGAGGTTTGCAACCTGTGTGTGTCTGTGTGTGTGTGTGTGTGTGTGTGTGTGTGTGTGTGTGTGTGTGTGTGTCTGTGTGTGTGTGTGTGTGTGTCTGTGTGTCTGTGTGTGCTTGTGTGTGTGTGTGTATGCATGTGTGTGTGTGTGTATGTATGTATGTGTATGTGTGTGTGTGTGTGTATGTATGTGTATGTGTGTGTGTGTGTGTATGTATATGTGTGTTTGTGTGTGTGTGTGTGTGTGTGTGTGTGCATGTGAGACAGGGGTCAGTAGCTAAGATTTCCTTTCCCACCTTCCCTGAGCTGAGAACGCACTCAGTCTGTGACACACGGCGTGGCACAGCAGACCGGAGAAGGCATTGATTTTCTGGCCATGACTTCAGCCTGAGACACCCCCGAGTGTTCCTCCTGGTCGAGGTGCGGGGCCTGTACTGGGGCAGCTTCTATCGTTTGCAAACATATGGCCCATTGAAAGTTAAGGAAACATTTACACACTCCTGGCAAACTGTACTGACTAGTTAAGATCGAAGAACACATAGCTCCTTACAAATGGCACCGCTAAAAATTTATTTGAGATTTCGACATTTTTATGCATTTGTCAAAATAAACACCTGCAATTGTTGGAATCCAGAGAGAAGCCAAGGGATAGCAGATGCTGTGAGCCCATCAGTAATGCTGAGGATATTAGCCTCTGGAGACAGGGAAGATGTAACCATCAATAAAATTAATCTTCACTTAACACTGATGCACTTGGTTTTTTATTTAATGGGAGGGGGATTCCCTATTTGTGCAGTTTGCCAGCGAGAGGCCTGGGGGGAGACAGAACTTATGGAGGACTGTCCACTTGTAGAACACAGGCAGTCTGCATATGTGTGCAGAAGGCTGAGGCAGTCTGTCATAAATCACTGACATGTCAACACATGGCACAGATCCACACTGCATCTCTCACATAAATATGCTGAATAAGAGACCTTTCCCATAAAAGCCTCACACTCCAGAACTAATCCTACTCGTTAAATATATGGGCAGCCAGAGGGAGATAAATCTAATTCAATTTTACAATTTTTAAAAATTTGTTATTTGACACCCTGAGACCAATATTGTAAATCATCTTTCTGACGCTGCGCTCTCAAACTTTGGCAAAACCACTTTGCGGGCATCAGTAGTAATGATGTGATCACTCAAGTCGAGTGTGACGTTCTCATGCGAGGCTGTCTACTGGGGGCTCCCCAGGTGACTGTAGAGGCCAAGTCGGGATTCACACAATCCTGTCCCCTTCACCAGCTGCTAATTGCCACGAGTCTTGAATCCGGGATGTTAGGGTGGATTCCTTTAATGGAGGAGGCTTGTGCGTGACTTTATTTAACATGGGGAGGCTGATGCACGGGCAGCCGGCACACAATCCTTGGCAGGACGGGGTCCAGTCCCAGTGGCATGGAATGTAAGGTGACCGGGGACCTTTCAATGCTGCAGCCTTCCTCCATCTTAAAAGGTTAAATGTTTTATGGACTAGGTGGCCAAATGGCCTGTTTCTGTGCTGTACTTCTGTATGACTCTATGACACCTTCGCTGCTGTTGTGATCCACCAGCTCCACCAATGAGGTCTTGGTTGGATCATTCTTTGCCTGGAACCTCTCCCTTCAGCTTACCGCCATGGGTGACCCTACCAGGATCGAAGCTCCAGACAGCATCACTCTCGGGAACTCGTCAACTCACAAGCCTCTCCACCACGAAAAGGTGATGACCTTCAGAGAAGTATCATTTAGTGCCACCTAAGCTCCTACATTTAAGTCTTACACAGAGCAATGGACAGGTACAAGGTTCCAAGTTTATTTTTCAACCTCTTGGGACACAAGTATCACTGATAATGTCAGTTAATTCATGCCCATCTCCACTTGACCTTGGTCAGCTGAAGATTAGTGTCAACAAAAGAGCCGATCACTGACTTCAGGAAGGAGGGCGGTGCAAATGCTCCTGTCTACACCAACGATGCTGAGGTCGAGAGGGTTGAGGGCTTCAAGTCCCTAGGAGTGAACACCATCACGGATGATGTTCTGGTCCAACCATGTAGATATCATTAAAGTTCATCAATGCCTCTGCTGCCTCATGACGCTAGAGGAATTTGCCATTTCCCACTCAACATGGACACAACCTCCCATCGGGCAGAAGATACAAAACCCTGAGAGCACATATTACCAGGATCAAACCGCTTCTACTCCACTGTTATAACGGTTCCCTATACAATAAAATCAACTCTTGACTTCACAATCTTCCTCGTTATGACCCTGCACCCTATTGTCTACCTGCACTGCACTTTCTCTGTAACTGTTACACTTTACTCTGCACTCAATTACGGTTTTCCCTTCTACTAATTCGATGCACTCATGTAATGAAATGATCTGTATAGATAGTATGCAGAACAAAGTTTCTCACTAAACCTCAATATATGTTACAAGAATAATGAACTGCACTTAGAGATCCAGAGTGAAGAAGTTCAGATCTCTTCTAACATCCCACAGCATCAATCCCTGAACCAAGTAGGAAAACAGCTTCTTCCTGTCAGTCGTCAAGTCTCTGAAGGGTCCATGAACCCCCGAACACCACCTTATAACTTATGTTTTTGCAGTATTTATTTAATTTTGTAATTTATTGTAATTTTTTATGTATTGCACTGTTACTGCGACCAGAAAATAATAAATTTCACAACATATGTCAGTGATTCGGATTCAGATTCGGATTCTGGTCTGTTCAATTTTCCATCTTTTTCCAGTTCCTTTCAACTTCCCATTTAATTCTGCCTCCTATTTAAGTTGTTGAAAGCTCTTTGCCTGATTTATGTTTTTCCTTATTCCCAAAAGATTCGCTTTGCAATCTCAGTTCAAGTTGGAGTTCCTGTTGCTGGGACTGAAGACTTTATAAAAGTCTATCGCTGGTCCACCTGAATCACTTGCTCCTCATGGTGAATATATCACCAGTTGCCTTCCGGCTGCATTAAGCTTCGGGCTCTTGGATGCTGGAGACAATTCTGATAGTTGTTGACATTTCCCTGAGATGCAGGTTTTCCTGATATTTACAACTGAATACAAATGAGCCTCGGAATTAACCGTGAACTCAGTTCCTGTGAGTACCTTGTGAAGGTGTCTAGAGCTGGACGATAAATTTAAGATACTATTTCAAGTGCACCGGTTTCAATTCCCATCATAGTGCATATGTTCTTCCCATGACCCTGTGGGTTTCCTCCGGGTGCTCTGGTTTCCTCCCACAGTCCAAAGGCATACGGGTAAGTCATATGGTATCATTGGGCAGGGCGGGTTCATTGGGTTACCGTGCTGCATCTCTAAATAAATAGAATGAGACTAAATAAGAGAAAACTTAGGGGCACAGGTGGTCAGATACACTGAGTCTGAGCATGTCACCAAAGGTTCTAATAAATCTCTACAGGTGTACCGTGCAGAGCACTCGAACTGGGTTTTCCCAGGGTGGCAGTGGCCAAAACCAGATGACGTTGATTTCAGGTGATTGGAGAATACTGTAGGGGGATGTCAGATGCAGTTGTTTGCGGGGAGTGTTAGTGCAGTGAGGGTGTGTGGGGTAGCACCTCTGGTGAAGGGGCTGGTGTTCAATTCAGGGCAGCTCACTCACCTCTGGTCCCCACCGGACACTCAGCTCTCAAGTAGCTGTTCGCATGCGACAGCAGCCTCACCCCGGTACACCGCTCCGACAGGCGGGCTAAACCGGGTGGGGGTAGCTGGTGGCCTCGTTCCCCGGTGAGACAGGGACATGCCTGTCCAAACAAGCAAAGTCAGCTCTGGCTAACTGGGCAGATGAGATCTACAGTGAAATCCAACGGCCAGGAAGGTGCTTCTGGAACACTTTGTGGAGAAGGAAGAGCATGACAAGGCAGAGAAATCATGGACATCCACTGCAACCGAGGAAGACCCCAGCTGTGACACTTGTTCGTACCGCTGGTCCCGGAGTTCCGAGGTGGAGAGAGTGGAACTGCCCAGGGTAGCGGCTTTTCCACTTTAAAAACTTCCCTGCACAGGATTCCTGTCATTGTTGGCCATGATGGACAACCACCAAACCAGAGACGGGTGCCCGGAATGCAGTGCCAGGGGTAGTGGTAGAGACAATCATGTTAAACGTACAGTAGAACATTACAGCACGCTACAGGCCCTTCAGCCCACAATGTTGTGCTGACCTTTTAACCTGCTCTAAAATCAATCTAATCCTTCCCTCCTATATAACCCTCTATTTTTCTGCTATCCATGTGCCTGAGAGTCTCTTAAATATCCTTAATGTATCTGTCTCTACCACCCCATTAGGCAAATGGAAGTAAGAATAATGGAGGGTTATGGATTGTGTAGGAGGGAAGGGTTAGATTGATGGTGGAGTGGTTTATGTAGGTCAGCACAACTTTGTGGGCCAAAGGGCCAGTCCTGTTCTGTGTTTCCAGTGCAAGGTTGACGACACACTGGTGCCACTGTCCAATCAGAGAACGATAAAGGGTGGGGGAGAAGGTGATAATGAGCCTCAGCATAAATGGAGAGTCCAGAGATAACTTGGGAATAAATGCTTTGAAGGTACGAACACAGTCACTGACACATGTAAAGGATTTTGGCACTGATCCAGTTTACAGAGAACTCCACAATGGACAGTCCCAAGCCCGGCTGTGAAAGGGGGAGGGTTGGACATGGGGCTAGCAACCCCCTCCAGTAAAACCCCAGAGCTACAGAAACACTGACAGAAGCTCCAAAGACCTCATCCCCTGGAGAGCAAGGATCTTCACCTCAAAGACAGGCTACTCCTGGGGACAACATGAAAGACTGGCCCAAGATAAAGGACTGTGATGAGCTGCTGTCAGTGGCCTGCACCCCAGTAGGGGTGATGGGCTTCACAAGTTTAGAGAGAAGTCTTACTACCACATCAAAACAACTGGGTGGAGGATATATGCAATTAATTTATGTTTATTATCCATTTGCTTTTCCTGGCAATACAGGCCAGAGCACAGAGGCACTGAAAACCATAAAATAAAATCTTCATTATTCATTTTTTTCCGATTTGGTGTAATAGGCCAAAGGCTGTATTACAAGTGGTGATTTAATCTAACCATTCCAGTTAACACAACAGCGCAGGCTCCCAGAGCCATTGAATAGGGCAAACTGTCCAACATTCATGGATCTGTGCAGATGGGAATGATTAACTGGCAAAGACAGAACATGGTCTTCGACCATCTCCTGATCTGGTGCTTTGCAAGGTAACACCATCCCTCTAATGCAGGGGTTCCCAACCTGGGGTCTACAGACCACTCCGTTAATGGCGGGGGTCCATGGCATAAAAAAAGTCGGGAATCCTGTTCTAACGCATCCACCCACTGGCAAGTGGTTGTCCTGCAGAGCAGAGATACAAGCCCAGATCTTAGAACAGAGACACAGAGTTAGACATTCGGCCCATTGAGTTTGTGCAAGCCACCAAGCACCTATCAAATTAATCTGATCCTAGGCCAGTTTTATTTAGAAATACAGAGCAGTAACTGGCCCTTCTGGCCCAGTGAGTCCACAGTTGCCCATGTGACCAACGTGGGAGGAAACCAGAGCACCTGGAGGAAACCCATGCTGTCATGGGGACAATGTACAAACTCCTCACAATCTGTGGTGGTGATTGAACCCCGGTTGCTGGTGTTATCATGGCGTTTATACTAACCTAAGTTCCCCACATTTCCATCAGTTCCCCCCAGATTGTACCTTAACACCACAATACGACCATAGGATATAGGAGCAGATATGGGCCATTCAGGCCATCGAGTCTGTTCTGCCATTCAGTCACTGGCGATTGTTTCAACTCCATTCTCCCACCTAGTAACCCTTCATCCCTTTATTAATCATGAACCCACCAAATCCCTGCCTTAATAAACGTGGCCTCCACAGCCGTCTGTGCCAACGAATTCCACAGATTCACCGCCCTCGGGCTGAAGAAACTCCTCCTTAAGGACCTATACTCGCTGCGCTGTTCTACATTCTGCACTCCGTGAGCACCTTATTAGGTACACCTGTCCTCCTGCCTATTAATGCAAATATCTAATCAGCCAATCATGTGGCAGCAACTCGGTACATAAAAGCATGCAGACATGGTCAAGAGGTTCAGATGTTGTTCACACCAAACATCAGAATGAGGAAGAAATGTGAGCTAACAGACTTTGACAGTGGAATGATCATTGGTGCCATATAGGACAGCTTGAGTATCTGAGAATAAGACCATAAGATATAGGAGCAGAATTAGGCCTGCTTGGCCATCTCATCATGGCTGATCCATTATTCCTCTCGGCCCCAACCTCCTGCCTTCTCCCTGTACCCCTTCATGCCCTGACTAATCAAGAATCTATCAAACTCTGCCTTAAATATTCGTAATGACTTGGCCTCCACAGCTGCCTGTGGCAATGAATTCCACAGATTTACCATACTCTGGCTAAAAGAATTCCTCCTAATCTCCATTCAAAAAGGACACTCCTCTATTCTGAGGTTGTGTCCTCTGGTCTTAGACTCTCCCACCACAGGAAACATCCTCTCCACATCCACTCTGTCAAGGACTTTCACCATTCGATAGGTTTCAATGAGGTCACCCCTCCTTCCTCTGAATTCTAGTTTATACAGGCTCAGAGCCATCAAACACTCATCATATGACAAGCCAATCAATCATGGAATCATTTTTGTGAACCCCCTTTGAACCTTCTCCAGTTTCAGCACATCCTCTCATAGATAAGGGGCTCAAACCTGCTCACAACACTCCAAGTGAGGCCTCACCAGTGCTTTATAAAGTCTCAACTTTACATCCTTGCTTTTATATTCTAATCCTCTTCAAATGAATGCCAACATCGCATTTGCCTTCCTCACTACAGACTCAACCCACAAATCAACCTTTAGAGATTCTGCACAAGGACTCCTAAGTCCCTTTGAGCCTCAGATTTTTGAATTTTCTCTTCATTTAGAAAATAGTCTATCCTTTCATTTCTTCTACTAAAGTGCCCTACCGTACACTTCCGAACACTGTATTCCATCGGCCACTTCTTTGCCCATTCTCATAACCTGTTAAAGTCCTCTGTAGCCTCTCTGCTTGCTCAAAATGACCAGCCCTTCCACCTGTCATCTGCAAACTTCGCAACAAATCCATCAACCCCATTATCCAAATCATTGACATACAATGTAAAAAGAATTGGTCCCAACATACATCTCTGTGGAACACCACTAGTCACTGGCAGCCAACCACAAAAGGCTCCCTTTATTCCCAGTCCTTGCCTCTTGTCAATCAACCACTGTTTTATCCATGCTAGAATCTTCCATGGGCTTGTAGCTTGTTAAACTGCTTCATGTGTGGCACCTTGTCAAAGGCCTTCTGAAAATCCAAGTACACATCATCCACTGATTCTCCTTTGTCCATCCTGCTTGTTACTTCTTCAAAGAATTCCAACAGATCTGTCTGGCTAGATTTTCCCTTGAAGAAATCATGCTGACTACAGCCTATCTTATCATCTGCCTCCAAATACCCTGAAACCACATCCTTAACAATAGATTCTAACATCTTCCCAACCACTGAGGTCAGACTTACTGGCCTGAAGTTTCCTTCCTTCTGCCTCTCTCCCTTCTTGAAAAGCAGAGTGACATTTGCAAATTTCTATTCTTCTGGAACCATTCCTGAGCCTAGTGATACTTGAAATATCATTACTGATGCCTCTAATGCCTCCAGCCGCCAGGGTTCTTTTAGAACCCCGGTTTGTACACCAACAGATCATGGTGATTTATCTACCCTCAGATCTTTTAGTTCTCCAAAGACTTTCTCCTTGGTAATGAGAACTTCACACACTTCTGACCCCTGACATGCTGGTACTTCCACCACACTGCTAGTGTCCTCCACAATGAAGACTGATGCAAAATACTTGTTCATTTCATCCGCCATTTCCTTGTCCCCCCATTACTACCTCTCCAGCATCCAGCAGTCCAATATCCATTCTTACCTCCCTTTTACACTTTATCTACCTGAAACTGCTGATCTCCTGGGATTTTCACACATAACAGTCTCTGAAGATTATAGAGAATGGTGCGAGAAACAAAAAACACATCCAGTGAGTGGCCGTTCTGTGTGTGAAAATGCCTTATTAATGGGAGAGGTCGGAAGAGAATGGCCAGACTGGTTCAAGCTGACAGGAAGATAACAATGGCTCAAATAACCATGTATTACAACAGTGCTGTGCAGAAAGGCATGGTATTAAAGACGCTGGGCTACAGAAGCAGAAGACCACAAACGTACACTCAGTGGCCACTTTATTAGGTACAGGAAGTTCATAATAAAGAGGCCACTGAACATATGTTCCATGTTGTCTCAGTTCTAAAGAGACATCTCTTTATTCTGAAGCATTGCTCTCGAATCTCCTACTCGTGGAAACATTCTGTCCACATCCAGTCTATCCAGGCCTTTCAGTGAGATTCTCCCCCCACCCCCCACATCCTTCTGAACTCCATCACATTTGAGCCTGGAGACATCAAATAGCCCTCAAATAGTCCTAGCCTGTCCGATCTCCACCTGCAACAACCTTTCTGTCGATGTCAGCAAAGCAATCCCGTTGACTTCTGGAAGGGATCAGTACATGTGCCACTGTCTACATTGAGAGGAATTCCACACATTCACCACCCTCTGGCTAAATAAATTCCTCCTCATCTCTGTTCTGAAGAGATGCCCTCCATTCTGAGGCTGTGCCCTCTGCTTCTAGATCTCCCCTCTATAGGTAACTATCATCCTTCCTTTTGGTCATCTCTCGTTCTTTTAACCTCCAAGGGAGACAAAGCCGAGCAGTTCAGTTTCTCTGCATTCTGAACACCACCTTTTGCACTATTTTGTAAAGATTCAAGATTCAACTTTATTTATCACATACACATCAAACATATGGTGAAATGCAGTGTTTGTGTTAACAACCAACACATCCAGTAATGTGCTGAGGGCAACTTGCAAATTTCACCACACATTCCAGCACAAACATGGCAAGCCCGCAACGCTTGGCAGAGATCGGAACTTAGATAAACAACAAAACTACACATTTTACTGATTTACTTATTTATCTATCAATCTATCCATCTATTTATTTACCTATTTATTTAATTTATTTATTTACTTAGTAATGTGCCAATTTATCTGTTTATCTATCTATCTATTTAGAGATACGGCGCAGAACAGGTCGTTGTGGAACAACGAGCTGCGTCGCCCTGCAACCGAATTAACCCTAGCCTAATCACAGGACTGCTTACAAGGAGCAATTAACCTAGAGAGGGAGGAAACTGGAGCCCTCGAAGGAGACCTATGTGCTCATAGTAGGTACGCACAAACTCTCTTACAGAGGGCGCAGGAATTGAACTCCAAACTCCAAACTTCGACGCCCTGATCTGTAATAGCATTGCACTAAGCAATAATATACCACTAACATTTACTTTATTTATGACGTGTAGTATTTTTATGTATCACTTTGTACTGCTGCCACAGAACAACATATTTCACAAATATGTTTGTGATTGTGATTCTGATCGGATGATTCCAGTTCTGATTGATGTTTCTCTACAGTAGAGACTTAATCAGAATCAGAGTCACCGACATATGTCATGAAATTTGTTGTTATGCGGCAGCAGTACAGTGTAATACACTGATACGCCGTATTAAAAGCTATAAATTACAATAAGAAATATATATATATATATATATATAAATTAAGTAAACAGTGCAAACAGAGAGGGGAAAGTAGTGAGGTTGTATCCATGGGTTCATTGTGATTAAAACTAATATGCCAGGGGGATGGGGACCAGTATGACAGAGCTGAGGATCAGCCAGCAGCTTTACAAGTAGGTGATGGATGTATCATGAATGTAAGGTAGAATAAGCCAATGATTAGGTACAAATACAGACAGAGCAAAGAGTTAAGGTGTACCACAGAGGCAAAATTCCAAAAGGATGAAGAATGCAGAACTGGAGGTGCTGTGTTTAAATGCGTGTAGCATTGGGAATAAGTTGGATGAACTCGTGGTGCATTTAGAGATTGGTTGATATGACATTGAGGGCATCACTGAGTTGTGGCTGAAAGAAGGCCATAGTTGGGAGCTTAACATCACAGGATATATTTTGTATCGAAAGGACAGGCAGGAAGGCATAGGCAGTGTGCGGCTCTGTTGATAAGAGATGGAATTACATCTTTAGAAAGAGGTGACACAGGGTCAGAGAATGTTGAATCTTTGTGGATGGAGTTAAGAAACTGCAAGGGTTAAAAAAAAGCATAATGGGAGTCATATATAGATCTCCAAATAGTAGCCAAGATGTGGAGTTGAGATTGCAAAGGGAACTGGAAAAGGCATGTAATAAGGGTAATGACACAATTGTAACGGGGACTTCAGTATGCAGGGGATGGGGAAAATCAGGTTAGTGTTGGATCACAAGAGAGGGAATTTGTTCAATGCCTACGAGATGGATTTTTAGAGCAGCTTGTGCTTGAGCCTACTAGGGGAAGGGTTATCTTAAATTGGGTGTTGTGTAATAACCCAGATCTTATTAGGGAGCTTAATGTAAAGGAACACTTAGGAGGCAGTGATCATAATATGATTGAATTCATACTGTAGTTTCAGAGGGAAAAGCATAAGTCACATATATCAGTATCGTAAGGGGATAAAGGGAATTACAGAGGCATGAGAGTGAAGCTTGCCCGGGTGGATTGGCGGGGGTTACTGGTGGGATGATGGCAGAGCAGAGGTGACTGAAGTTTCTGGGAATAGTTCACAAGGCACAAGATGGATATTGTATGTCGTACAGAAGAAGTTCTTAAACTGCAGAGCTAGGCAACCGTGGCTGACAAGGGAAGTCAAGGACTGGGTGAAAACGAGATCAGGGCATGTAAGGTAGGAAAAGTGAGTGGGAAGTTGGATAATTGGGAAGCTTTTAAAATCAAAAGGGAACTACAAAAAGCTACAAGAAGGGAAAAGATGAAATGTGAGGGCAAACTAGCCAATTATCTAAAGCAGGATGCTAAAAGTTTTTCCAGTCATATGAAGAGTAAAAGGGAGCTGAGAATGGCATTGGAACATGGGAAAATGATGCTGGTGAGGTAGTAATAGGAGACAAAGAAATGGAAGAATGTGTACTTTGCTTCAGTCTTTACAATGCAAGACACTAGCAGTGTGCCAGAGGTCTGTCAGTGCCATTGCTATTACAAAGGAAAAAGTGCTAAGCATACTCAAAGGTCTTAAGGTGGATAAGTCTCCTGGACCAGATGGACTACATCCCAGAGTCCTGAGAGAGGTTGCTGAAGAGATAACAGATTCATTGGTCATGGTCTTTCAAGAATCACTTGATTCTGGCATGGTCCCGGAGGACTGGAAGATTGCAAATGTCACTCCACTCTTTGAGAAGGGAGGAAGGCAAAAGAAAAGAAACTATAGCCCAGTTAGCCTAACGTTAGTGGATAGGAAAGTGTTGGAGTCCATTATTAAGGACAATGTTTCAGGGTACTTGGTTAAAATAAGTCAAAGTCAGCATGGTTTGTGTAAGTGGAAGTCTTGCCTGACAAATCTGTTAGGATTCTTCGAAGAAGTAACAAACAAGGTGGACAAGGAGAGACAATGGATGTCAGTTACTTGGATTTTCAGAAGACATTTGATAAAGAGTCACATAAGGCTGCACAACAAGATAAAATCCTCTGGTATTACAGGAAATATACTAGCATGGATAGGAGAATGGCTGACAGGCAGGAGGCAGAAAGTGGGAATAAAAGCAACTTTTCTGGTTGGCTGCCAGTGACTAGTGATGTTCCTCAGGAGTCAGCAGTGGGAACGCTACTTTTCACATTGTTTGTCAATGATTTGGATAATGGAATTGATGGCTTTGTGGCAAAGTTTGGGGATGATACGAAGACAGGTGGAGGGGTAGGTAGTGCTGAGGAAGCAATGTGATTGCAGCAAGACTTAGACAAATTGGAAGAATGGGCAAAAAAGTGTCAGATAGAATACAGTGTTGGGAAATGTATGATAATGCATTTTAGTAAATGGAACAATATTGTGGACTATTATCTCAAATGCGAGAATGTTCAAACATCAAAGGTGCAGAGGGACTTGGGAGTCCTCGTGCAAGACTCCCAGAAGGTTAATTTACAGGTTCAGTCTGTGGTAAAGAAGGCAAATGCAACGTTGGCATTTATTTCAAGGGGAATAGAATATAAAAGCAAGGAGATAATGCTGAAGCTTTATAAGACACCGGTCAGGCCGCACTTGGAGTATTATCAATAGAGTTGGGCCCCCTATCTCAGAAAGGATGTATTGTTATTGGAGAGAGTCCAGAGGAGGTTCACGAGGATGAATCCGGGAATGAAGGGGTTAACATATGAGGAGCATCTTGTAACCTTGGGCTTGTACTCACTGGAATTTAGAAGAATGCAGGGGGATCTCATTGAAATCTACAGTGTATTAAAAGGACTAGATTTCCCTTCCTGATGAAGGGTCTCAGCCTGAAACATCATTTCCATAGATGCTGCCTGACCTGCTGAGTTCCTCCAGCAGCTATTCTGTGTTGTTCTATAAGAATCTGATTTATGAAACTCACAGGGGTGGTAAAGTTTCCAGCCTTTGTCAGGGTAAATTTTGAGGATTTGATCTGAAGAGCTGGTAGATTGTTCATTTCTGATTTAGTTTGATTGTAGCTGCCGTCTCCTTGGAAACCAGCTCTAAGCAGCTTTGCGTGGTCCAACTAACTGCCAGTAGTTCCAGTCTTGCCTGAACTCAGCTCCTATCGGGAAAACAAAAAAAAAAAATGTCGTAATAGGAAAAAGGATTAATGGGAGGAGGGTTTCCCATCATGGGATGGGAGCTTGGCTTTTGTAAAAAGAAACAGCTGCGTGCTCTGCCAGCCACTTTCTCTTCAGATCTCCTGGAGGAGCTTGGCTCATAACTCCCGGTTAGAACACAAGACACATGCCCCAGCATTACTCCAACCCACATTAACTCTCCACTTAAAATAACCATCAACCAGGATTGGAAACGTCCTATCAGAATCACAAGCAGACTTATTACCACTGGCATATGTTGTGAAATTTGTTGTTTAGCCGCGGCAGTACAAGTGCAATACATAAAAATTACTGTAAGTTACTGAAGTAAATAAATAAATAGTCATAAATTTAAAAGGAAATAAATTTTTAAAAATTGTTATTTAGTTACTCATGTTCCGTGTTGTTCTGCTGAGCAATGTGAGTACACTATGTTGGCGTCAGAATGCGTAGCAATACTTGCAGGCTGCCCTCAGAATGCCGTCAGGTGTGCTGCCTATTAACGCAAATGACATATTTCACTGTATGTTTTGATGTACACGTGACAAATAGACTTGAATCTTAAATAAATAATACACGAGGGATTTATGTTTTGGCAGAGCTGCAGAGATAGTTCCATCGATACAGGACTTCCAATGAGATGATAGCACATTCAGATGCCACAGTGTCTACAAGGCCAACCAGAGGTGTTATGGTCTTTTTAAACACATTTTTTTTAAGATTGCAAGATCCTGCCGGACATGAAGAACTTGAAGTACTGCAGGTCTACCTCATCAGTGAGTTGCTCATTGGTGGAGTAACGGAAGGAGCTGGACTTGGTGGGGACCGTGATGCTGCCTGAGACAGAGGAGTTAGTGCAAGAAGGAGGCGTGCAGTCTAGCAGCAAGTCATCTTCTCAGTCCCTTTTCTTGTGAATGCGAGACCCATTGGACATTGTTAATGTGCAATGCAGCAAGTACAATTCACTGGTTTATTGCTGGACAGCGGGGAGGCTGTGTGGCCTTGGTCATAGCAAGGATTAGGCCTCAAGCCACGGTGTTGCCTGTTTACAGCTGCCCAGAAGAGTCAGAGGCATTTGAGGCAGTGCACTCCACCAGACTGCTACAGTGTGGCATGGCCTTCAAGCTGGGGTCAGTGCTGCCCCTAGTGTTCACTCAGCAGAGGACAAGCTGTATTGTGCTTGACCGTAGACTGCTGCAACATTTGTGGACTCAGGGACTTGGACTATATTTTTCTGTGTACTTGCGGCAATTCCGGTTCAATTCTTCCATTGTCTGTAAGGGGCTTATATGTTCTCCCCATGACCATGTGGGTTTCCCCTGGGTGCTCCAGTTTCCTTCCACATTTCCAAAGATGTACGGGTTAGGGCTAGTGAATTGTGGGCTTGCTATGTTGGCGCTGGAAACATGCCAAAACTTGCGTGTTGCATCCAGCACAATCCTCAGATTGTGCTGGTCAATGATACAAGCGATGCATTTCATTGTGTGTTTCGATGTACGCTTGATAAATAAAGCTAATCTCTTTATACATTAATCCACCTGGTGCAAAGCAGCAAGTAATTGATCTCATCCTGCTGAACTAAAGCGTTGTCTTACACAGTGAGAAGTAACTGTGCTAGAACAGAGGGACGTGGAAATACAGGTCTATAATTCATTGAAAGTGGCATCACAGGTAGATAAAGAAAGCCTTTGGCATGTGGGTCTTCATAAATCAAAGTACCCAGTACAGGAGATGGGATGTTATGTTGAAGTTGTATAAGATGTTGGTGAGGCCTAATTTGGAGTATTGTGGGCAGTTTTGGTCACCTACATACAGGAAAGATATAAATAAGACTGAAAGATTACAGTGAAAATTTACAAGGATGTTGCCGGGTCTGGAGGACCTGAGTTATAAGTTACAAGAAAAGATTAAGTAGGCTAAGACTTTATTCCTTGATCAGTCGGGGCATCAAAGATTACAGGGAGAAGGCAGGAGACAGGGTTAAGAGGGATAATAAATCAGCTATGATGGAATAACAGAGCAGACTTGGAGGGCAGAATGGCCTAATTCTGCTCCTATAGTTTACTGTGTTATGGTCTTATGGTTGTTGATTGGTAAGGGCATCAAGGATTACTGCGAAAAGGCAGGAGAAAGGGATGGAGAGGGATAATAAATCAGCCATTAAAGATACAGGGTTGAGTCCTGATGAAGGGTCACGACCTGAAATGCCAATTGTTTATTCATCTCCATAGATGCTGCCTGACCTGCTGAGTTCCTCCAGCATTTTGTGTGGCTTGCTCTGAATTTCCGGCATCTGCAGATTCCCTTATATTTATCAGATTCATTCCTCTCCAGTCCTTTACCCTCCCCCACCCACCTGGCTTCACCTTTCACCTGCCAGCTTGTCCTCCTTCCCCTCCCCGCACCTTCTCATTCTGGTATTTACTCCCTTCCTTTCCAGTCCAGATGAAGGGTCTCCACCTGAAATGTTGACTACTTATTCGTTTCCACAGCTGCTGCCCAACCTGCTGAGTTCCTCCAGCATTTTGTGTGTGTTACTCTGGACTTCCAGCATCTCAGAATCCCTTGTGCTTGTTACCCTCTCTGTCGTCTGTAAGAGGATCTCAGTCAGATTTTTGAGGTGAGGAATAGAAAAAAATAATTCCTCCCTCCTGACCTTAAAACTTCCTCTACAATCTGTAATCCTACAAATAACTTCAGTGTTGGAGAGAAAAAAAATCTGGAAATTAGAGATTTCGGAAAATACAGACATCAATAGACTTTCTTGGATTGTATCAGAGCAGAGCGCAGCTGCAAACGATTACGGCAGCGTTTGACATCGCTAATACACAGCAAGTGTGTAATACAGTATGGTATGATTGAGTGAGTATGTGTGTGTGCGCGCGCACGCACGCGTTTGTGTGTGTGTGTGCATGCATGTGCATGTGGGTGTGTGTGTGTGTGTGTGCGTGTGTGTGAATATTGACACGCTCCAAAGAAAACAGACCCAGCATTTTGAGTCGTACTTTGTAACTGGACAGCTCCAACCCAGGCAATGTCTAATGATTCTCTTCTGCACCCTCTTCTGTATAATCACACTTGCTCCTGTGGTACAGTGATCAGAATTGTACATAGTATCTCTACACCCTCTCCTGTATAATCACATTCACCCCTGTGGTACGGTGATCAGAATTGTACACAAGTGCAGCCTGACTCATGTCTTATAAAGCCTCAGCATTATCTCCTTGCTTTTATATTCTATTCCCCTTGAAATAATTGCCAATAATGCAATTGCCTTCTTTACCACAGACTCAACCTGTAAATTAACCTTCAGGAGTCTTGCACGAGGACTCATAGTCTCTCTGCACCTCTGATGTTTGAATCTTCTCCACATTTAGATAATAGTCCACACTATTGTTCCTTTTACCAAAATGCATTATCATACATTTTCCAACACTCTATTCTATCTGCCACATTTTTGCCCATTCTTCCAATTTGCTTAAGTCCTGCTGCAACTGCATTGCTTCCTCAGCACTACCTACCCCTCCACCTATCTTCATATTATCTGCAAACTTTGCCAAAAAGCCATCACATCCATTATCCAAATCATTGACAAACAATGTGAAAAGTAGCAGTCCCAATACTGACCCCTGAGGAACACCACTAGTCACTGGCAGCCAACCAGAAAAGGCCCCCTTTATTCCCACTCGCTGCCTCCTGCCTGTCAGCCATTCCTCTATCTATGGCAGTATCTTTCCTGTAACAGCATGGGATTTTATCTTGACAAGACTGAGGTCCTTTTGTCATCCAGTACTCCCTCGGGCCCTACCGGTTCTACCCTACCTTGAGTGTGTACACTCTACCCTCATTAGAATCTTGTGGAATGAGCTGTCAGCAGAAGTAGTGGTTGTGGGTTTGATTTCAACATTTAAGAGGGATTTGGATAAGTACCTCTACATGGATGGGATGGGATGGACGGTGAAGGTCTGGGTGCTGGTCGATGGGACCAGGCAGACTAGCAGCTAGGCATTGGCTCCATTGCGGAGGGGGAGAAGCTGTTCCTGCATCATTAAATGTGGGTCCACACGCTCCTGTCCCTCCTCCCTGGTGGCAGTAGCGCAGAACAGTCATGCCCAGAATGGTGAGGGTTCTTAATGATGGATGTCGCCTCCTCGTGAAGGTGGTGGGGAGGGTTGTGCCTGTGGCTGTGTTTACGGCTCCCTGCAGTCTTTGGCGTTCTGGAGCTATGAGAGACAAACTCACAGACTCTTTGAAACCGACAAGACAGATAAAGGAAGAATCATATGGCTTCTGTTTGGCACTTTTCCCAGTGATTCACACCTAGTCGTTCAACTGAAATGGAATGTTTGCCTCAATTTTACTGCTGGATTTCTACAGGGGTGGCATGGAGAGCATTCTGACCGGCTGCATCACCGGCTGGTCTCAGAGGGGCCACTCCTCAGGATCCGAAAAAGCTGCAGAAAGCTACAAACTCAGTCCGCCCCATCATGGGGCACTGGTCTCATCAGCATCGAGGACATCTTCAAAAGGCACTGCCTCAGTAAGGCAGCATCCATCATTACAGGCCCCATCACCCAGGACGTGCCCTCTTCTCATTGTTACCATCAAGGAAGAGATGCAGGAGCCTGAAGACACACTCAATGGTTCAGGAACAGATTCTTCCCCTCCGCTATCAGACTTCTGAATGGACAATGAACCCATGAACACTTACTCAGTTTTTTTTTGCTCTTTTCTTTAAACTACTTACTTAATTCATATATATCTTATTGTAATTTATATATCTATTTTAATTATCATGTATTGCAGTGTATTTCTGCAGCAAAATTTCAGGACATATGCCAATGATATTAAACCTGATTCTGATTCTGATTCTGAATTCCCAGCGGGGTTATAGCAGTTTCAGATAGTGTGTTAAAAATAAAGCAGTGCTAATCTTTCTCAACAAGGCATGTTTGTCAGCCGTCAGCAGCTTCTAGATGACTCTGTGAAGAGTGAGAATTTCCGGTTGTATACTGTACATTCTCTGATATTAAATTGAACTATTTGAACCATTTGAGCTCCTGATGTTCACCCTGCTGTCTATCGTTCTGTGGGTCACATCACACAAGAATAAATCAAACCCACCACAGGAAGTTACAAGCATACAAGGAACTTTGTATTGACGAGGCGTGTCTTCCTGATACCCTCCAACTTCCCTTGCCTAAAAGGAAAGAAATTAATAAATTGGTCCATCTGCCAAAAGCAGGACGTCCCGGTGGCCAAACATTTTTATTCCAATTCCCATTCCCGTTTTGACATGTCGGTCCATAGCCACGCTCAGGGTGGAGGAGCTGGGTAGCCTTCAACCCAGGAGCCAGATGACTTTCTGAAGATTTACATAGATATAACTGTGTAGCCCTAATTGTTTAACATTGCTGTATAGTGACTTTAGGATGATACCAGTTGTAGATTTACTATTGGGACAATGTATACCCTGTTCATCCTCCATAATCGTTTAATTTCCTCTTCTAATTCAGCATATTTCTGGTGTTTGTCACTTATTGATTTCTGTAT